>NW_028320235.1:0-136719 GCF_062004578.1 Staurois parvus
GCACCCCCCCCTTACCTTGTGTTGCTTCCAGGAAAAATATGGGAGCAGAGCTGGGGGGAGCAGAAAGTGCAGGGTCTGGAGGAGGAGCAAAGGAGGGCTGGAGTCAACTGCCAGAGTCTGCTGAATGCTAGACAAGGGGGTGCTGCAGCTGCACATAGAGGAGCAGGATCTATAGGAGATATCTGTCCTTCTCTCTGCTGCTGACTCTTGAGACCAAGGTGGGGAAGGGGGTCAGAGATGAGCCTCTCTGCGGTTGCATGGAGAAGCGCAGCATCTGGAGGAGGAGTTCTGTCCTCCTCTCTGCTGCCATATGCCAAGACAAGGTGGGGGTGGAGATGGGGGGTGCTGCAGCTGCACAGAGAGAAGCAAGATCTTTAGGCGGAGGTCTGTCCTCCTCTCTGCTGCCGACTCGAGAGACCAGGGTGGGGAAGGGGGTCAGAGATGAGCCTCCCTGCGGTTGCATGGAAAAGCGCAGCATCTGGAGGAGGAGTTCTGTCCTCCTCTCTGCTGCTGACTCTTGAGACCAGGGTGGGGAAGGGGGTCAGAGATGGGCCTCTCTGTGGTTGCTTGGAGAAGCGCACCAACTGGAGGAGGAGATCTGTCCTCTCTGCTGCCGACTCTTGAGACCAGGGTGGGGAAGGGGGTCAGAGATGGGCCTCTCTGTGGTTGCTTGGAGAAGCGCACCAACTGGAGGAGATCTGTCCTCTCTGCTGCCGACTCTTGAGACCAGGGTGGGGAAGGGGGTCAGAGATGGGCCTCTCTGTGGTTGCTTGGAGAAGCGCACCAACTGGAGGAGGAGATCTGTCCTCTCTGCTGCCGACTCTTGAGACCAGGGTGGGGATGTGGGTCAGAGATGAGCCTCTCTGAGGTTGCACTCTGAGAGTTCTGTCCTCCTCTCTGCTGCCATATGCCAAGACAAGGTGGGGGGCAGAGATGAGGGGGGCGCTGCAGCCACAGGAGAGGTGTGAGGGCCACATCCGATGTCCTGGAGGGCCAGATTTGGCCTGCGGGCCTTATGTTTGACGCATGTGGTCTAGGCTGTAGAGCCGCCTGATCACATTTACACGACTCATTATGTGCTGGCTGCATTCCCTCCCCCCCCCCCCCCCTCCAGGTGGTCCCTGTTCTCTTCGGGTCCAGGATTACCCACCCATCTACTGTAAATGTCTTTTGCGCAGGAATGTTAGGCCTTGATGAAGAGGGATTTGTGCGTAACCCCGAAAACGCGTTGGATGTTGAATCTTGACACATCCTTCGGTATGACAAATTAAAAAAATCCTTCTCTTGACTGACCCCCCCCCCCCGTGCTTTGCTCTCATCGTATCACTCCATACGGTATGGCATGGTGATCACATGACCCTTTGTCTTTTTTTTTAACCGCATGGCAAAATATAATGATAAATTTCTGCAAAATGTGATATTGTCCCCCCTGATGATGACACCCCCCCCCCCCCCACCAGGGTCTGCACTGCTCTGGGTTTGGATACGTAGTAATGGCGAGGTGGCGGGATCACTGCACAGCTTGTACACGGCGGCGAGTCCTCCATAACGCGCTCACCTCTCTTCTGGTTAGCGGAATCCATTATCCCTCTGCGACAGTCTCATCATGTTTATTACCGATCTGTGACATTTGTCTTAATGACATCCCTGACATTTCCACCCGACACGTCCCCTGCGCCCCTTATATCACCGCAGTAATAATCTCTCCGCCGTGCGTGCTGCGGGAAATAAATGTGTACATCCGTGTACCAGCGCTGTCACCGCGTGTACGCTTCCCGCATACTCCATACCAGCAATCACATTTACCTCAATGGATATTAGAGGGGAATTCAGTTTTATCTGCATTCTGTAAATTAGGAATGTGGAGGTCACCCCCCCCCCCCCCCCCCCGACATCGTTCATCAAAACCGGACTATGGCCTTGTGTTGCTGGAGTCCTGGATTCACTTCCCGCTGCAGGTCATAGGACATGGTTTCCTGCGTCTGTATGAGTGTCGCCCACCGCGGCACAGGCTGGTATATTGTATACAGCGCTATGGTATATGTCAGAGCTATATAATGTATAATAATCATTGTGTGTGACTGTGGGGGAGGGGACATTAGAGTGTAAGCTCTTCTGGTACAGAGACTGATGGGACTGTGGGGGAGGGGACATTAGAGTGTAAGCTCTTCTGGTACAGAGACTGATGGGACTGTGGGGGAGGGGACATTAGAGTGTAAGCTCCTCTGGTGCAGAGACTGATGTGACTGGTGGGGGAGGGGACATTAGAGTGTAAGCTCCTCTGGTGCAGAGACTGATGTGACTGTGAGGGAGGGGACATTAGAGTGTAAGCTCCTCTGGTGCAGAGACTGATGTGACTGTGGGGGAGGGGACATTAGAGTGTAAGCTCCTCTGGTGCAGAGACTGATGTGACTGTGGGGGAGGGGACATTAGAGTGTAAGCTCCTCTGGTACAGAGACAGATGGGACTGTGGGGGAGGGGACATTAGAGTGTAAGCTCCTCTGGTACAGAGACAGATGGGACTGTGGGGGAGGGGACATTAGAGTGTAAGCTCCTCTGGTACAGAGACAGATGGGACTGTGGGGGAGGGGACATTAGAGTGTAAGCTCCTCTGGTACAGAGACAGATGGGACTGTGGGGGAGGGGACATTAGAGTGTAAGCTCCTCTGGTACAGAGACAGATGGGACTGTGGGGGAGGGGACATTAGAGTGTAAGCTCCTCTGGTACAGAGACTGATGGGACTGTGGGGGAGGGGGCGCAGGAGTAAAGGGGTCACTGGAGGCGCAGGAGTAAAGAGGTCACAGGATGCACAGGAATATAGGGGGGTCACATAAATACAGAAGTGCAGGGTCGCAGGAGTCACAGGATGCACAGGAATATAGGGGGGGTCACAGGATCCACAGGAATACAGGGGTCACAGGTATGCAGAGGTAACGGGAGGCACAGGAGGTACAGATATGCCGGGTCACAGCAGGCATGGGACTGAGATTGTCCTGCACATTGTCCTTTTGTTTTTCGGTCAATTGACCATGTGGACCGCGCTTATGCTGATCAGACGCCGTTTTCCCGGAAACTGAATACGTCGTCATAACATTTTATACTGCGCTTCTTGACACGGCAAATAAATTGGCAACCTCAGTCACAGAGGCACCAGCTGAGCGGCACCAACAATTTTCCCTCTTTGAAGCTCAGTAAGCTCCGGCATGACTCCATGTTACTGGCAGCGCATGCAGTGGATCGGTATCTCCCCATGTGGCTTTATCTCCCACCAGAGTATATCTGGACTTTTGTTTTCATTAATGATGGTTCTTCTTGTGTCTCCAGATCCCGAGAGCGTGGAGAGGCCGCGGGTCCTCTGGATCTTGTACTTTAATATGAGAGACTCTTCTGCGGTAGAGCGCCAATCCTATGCCGGGCTCCCCTCTAATGTGTTTGTCTGCAGCGGGCCGGACCCCTCCTTCGGATATGACCACGCCGTCCAGCAGGTGAGTGGATTCAGAAATCATCTTCTTGCAGTTGACTTCTTCCTGAAGAGTTGTGATTATGGCCATGTTAATGCATGGGCACTGCCCATGGGCCCCAAGTGCATGGGGGCCCCATGATCTTGCATTACATCATTTTCTTTATCGTACATCACAGGACACAGAGCAGGCCATTATAATGACTATGTGGGTTATGTGCCACCTGTAGGTGAATGGACAAACAGGAAGTCCTCCTCCATATAAACCCCTCCTACACAGGAAGTCCTCCATATAACCCCTCCTACACAGGAAGTCCTCCTCCATATAGCCCCTCCGACACAGGAAGTCCTCCTCCATATAGCCCCTCCGACACAGGAAGTCCTCCTCCATATAGCCCCTCCGACACAGGAAGTCCTCCTCCATATAGCCCCTCCGACACAGGAAGTCCTCCTCCATATAGCCCCTCCGACACAGGAAGTCCTCCTCCATATAACCCCTCCGACACAGGAAGTCTTCCTCCATATAGCCCCTCCGACACAGGAAGTCCTCCTCCATATAGCCCCTCCGACACAGGAAGTCCTCCTCCTTATAGCCCCTCCGACACAGGAAGTCCTCCTCCTTATAGCCCCTCCGACACATGAAGTCTTCCATATAACCCCTCCGACACAGGAAGTCCTCCTCCATATAGCCCCTCCGACACAGGAAGTCCTCCATATAACTCCTCCTATACAGGAAGTCCTCCATATAACCCCTCCGACACAGGAAGTCCTCCTCCATATAGCCCCTCCTATACAGGAAGTCCTCCATATAACCCCTCTGACACAGGAAGTCCTCCATATAGCCCCTCTGACACAGGAAGTCCATTCCATATAACCCCTCCTACACAGGAAGTCCTTTCCATTTAACCCCTCCTACACAGGAAGTCCTCCTTAAAACCCCCTCCTACACAGGAAGTTCTCCATATAACCCCCTCCTACACAGGAAGTTCTCCATATAACCCCCTCCTACACAGGAAGTTCTCCATATAACTCCTCCTACACAGGAAGGTCTCCATATAACCCCTCCTACACAGGAAGTCCTCCATATAACCCCTCCTACACAGGAAGTCCTGCTCCATATAACCCCTCCTTCATTGAAAGTCCTCCTCCATATAACCCCTCCTACACTGAAAGTCCTCCTCCATATAACCCCTCCTACACTGAAAGTCCTCCTCCATATAACCCCTCCTACACTGAAAGTCCTCCTCCATATAACCCCTCCTACACTGAAAGTCCTCCTCCATATAACCCCTCCAACACTGAAAGTCCTCCTCCATATAACCTCTCCTACACTGAAAGTCCTCCTCCATATAACCCCTCCTACACTGAAAGTCCTCCTCCATATAACCCCTCCTACACTGAAAGTCCTCCTCCATATAACCCCTCCTACACTGAAAGTCCTCCTCCATATAACCCCTCCTACACTGAAAGTCCTCCTCCATTTAACCCCATGGCGCTTCTGGCAGGGTGCTTGGCAGTGGCCCCCATTTAAAAAAGGGGAACCAAGTCCCTGAAGGTCTTTAGTAGGACAAGGCCTGCCGTGATTGGTGAGGGCGCACATGGCGGGGATGCATGGGCATGTGCAGTAGGAAGAGGAAGTTGGCCATAAGGTTTACATAGGATGCTGCCTGCTACATGTGGGTGACCCTGGAGGGATGGGCGGGACACATGGCGGGTAATTCTAAAGGGAATGCCCCCTGGGAGGGTTGGCCAAGGGTTGTACATGCTTCCCCATTTTTTTCAGTGGACTGCATTAGAGAGTATTGCTTCGGTCTCACGCAGGTCTATGGCGTATGCTGTATTTTGATTAAATACGCTAGTGGAGGTGATGTCGTCCAGAAAGTGGCGTGCACAACCGCCAGGCAGGGCCGTGGATAAGGGGGTACCACCAGTCGTCCTGTACGGGGCCCAGGAAGCTGGGTGAATGTGGGCCGGGAGGGTGATCAGCACCCTGGGGGACAATTACTGGAACTGATCTCCTGTATGGCTCTTTCTGCAGCAGCTGAACGCTGGCTTCTTCTCTACATACAGGGGATTGGTTCCATTAATTGCCCCCCGCCAAACCCATGACCATACCTTCCCCGTGTGTGCCCGCAGTGCTGCCAGATTCCCTCCGGCAGCTGCAAACACACAATAGGATCCTTCAGGATGGAGAGTGGGGGAAAGGTCTGATTTAGTAGACCCTTCCTTTCCTAAATGAACACAATGAGTGACCAGAACCGATCACTCACTGTGTTCATTCATAACTGAAGCATAGTAAATTGGGGGGGGGGGGAGGGGCGCTCGCTCGATTCTCACACACACACACCTTTTTTCCTGTCCTGCATGCTCAGTTAAGAGTCTGGTATGGATTTTGGGGGGGAATCCCACACCATTTTTTTTTTTTTGTTTTAATTTTGGCGTGGGGGTTCCCCTCAAAATCCAAACCAGACTCGAAGGGCTTGGTATGGATGGAGAGGGGGACCCCACGCTGTTTTATTTTTTTTTTTTCATTGCCGGCGACTCTTTCTTTTACATTCAGCTGTCAGTGGGGAATCCCGCTGACAGCTGAAACATTAACGCATGTTTTTTACTACTGAAATACCTCATGACTGGATAAAATACTCATGCGGTATTTTAGTAGCGTTTTTTTTTTTTAGTGAATTCAAACGTTTTTTTTTAAATGCTATGTGGTAAGATACCGCTTAGTGAATTGCGCCCAAAATCATTATTGCATCATTGGTGGCTAGGTTTTGGGAGTAAAAATGTTAAAATCTGCCCATTTTGAGCTACAAAAGTAAGTCACATTTCTAGGATGTTCCGCTTGAAAAACGCTCCAAAAACGCTTGTCATTTTTCAAGCTTTTTTGAGGCGAACCAGTGTGAAAGCAGCCTTAGAGGGGCTGAGCCGGTTCCTAAAGATTCGTTCGTTTTGGATGGAGTCGCTCTGATCAGCAGTCGCATCTTTACAAGAGGGAGACTTTCTAGCCTCCATAGTCCTCAAGGACACATACCTGCCTGTGCCAATATTTCCAGCTCATCAAAAGTTTCTGCGATTTGCGTTAGAAACTCAACATTTTCAGTTCGTGGCGCTACCTTTGGGCTAGGCACAGCACATCGAGTGTTTACAAAGATACTGGCTCCAGTTCTGGGGCTGCTCAGAACTCGGGGGAATAGCGATTTTGGGCTGCCTGGACGATCTACTGATCAGGGGTCAGTTTGGTTCAAGCCTTGAGAAAAAATGTGGTTCTTGCGATTCATAATCTGGAAAGCTTGGGCTGGGTCCTCGACTTCGAGAACTTGGCTCTGGAGCCAGTACAGAGTCTGGAGTATTTGGGATTGGTTCTAGACACTGTTCAGGTGTTTCTGCCTCCAGGAAAGGGCCACGCCCTGACAGATCAGGTTTGGAGTTTGAGGAGCAGGAATTATGCAGGCCATAGACGGGTCAAAAATCGGCCGATTTTTCGGCCGAAAATAAAATCGGCCGATTTTCGGATCGTTAGTGGGCGATTTGGTCGGCCGTTTTTCGGTATTCGGAAAAAAATCGGCCGATTTTGCCGATCGGCCGATTTTCGCGGCAATTAGTGGGCAAATCGGCCGATTTTTTTACCGATAAAAAATCTGCGCATGAGCAGTGACCTGCAAGAGGAAGACAAAAACAAGAAAAAGAGGAAGAGGATGAAGAAGAAGAAGAGGAAGAAGAGGATGAGGATGAAGAAGAGGATGAGGATGAAGAAGAAGAGGATGAGGATGAAGAAGAAGAGGATGAGGATGAAGAAGAAGAGGATGAGGATGAAGAAGAGGATGAAGAAGAAGAAGAGGATGAAGAAGAAGAAGAAGAGGATGAAGAAGAAGAAGAAGAGGATGAGGATGAAGAAGAAGAAGAGGATGAGGATGAAGAAGGAGGAGGATGAGGATGATGATGAAGAAGAAGATGAGGAAGAAGAAGGAGGAGGAGGATGATGATGAAGAAGAAGAGGATGAGGAAGAAGAAGAAGGAGGAGGAGGATGATGAAGAAGAAGAGGATGAAGAAGAAGAGGATGAAGAAGAAGAGGATGAAGAAGAAGAGGATGAGTATGAAGAAGAAGAGGATGGGGATGAAGGAGAGGATGAGGATGAAGAAGAAGAGGATGAGGATGAAGAAGAAGAGGATGAGGATGAAGAAGAAGAATAATAATAATAAGAAGAAGTAGGATGAAAATAAGAAGAATTCCAGTCCAGCAAAAAGTGTCTCTGCAGAGAGCTCCGCTATTTCTGACAGTTCTCTGACAGTTCTTTGACATTTACAGCGGTTGAAACATTGTATCTATTTGTTTCCGAATAAAAACATCTGTATCCTAAATGGAAACAAATAGATACATTGTTTCAACCGCTGTAAATGTGAAGGAACTGTCAGAGAACTGTCAAATAGCGGAGCTCTCTGCAGGGACACTTTTTGCCGGCTGTAGAAGGGATGAAAATCGGCCGATTTTTTTTTACCATTGATGGTAACGTCGGCCACTTGAACGACCGAATTTTCGTTTTTTAAAAGAAAAATCTGCCGTTTTTCTCCCCATCTATGGCCTGCATTAGTCTCTGCATGAGGTCAATGAGGAAGATGGCGTCCTCATTCGAGGCAGTGCCCTATGCGCAGTTCCATTCGAAGGCCTTTGCAGAGGGATATTCTGTCAGCATGGAACAAAAAGATTCCAGCACTGGATTACCGCATGTTTTTGTCCCTCCCCCCCGGATGCTGCAAAGCTTGAATCGGTGGTTGGAAGTTCGGAAATTGGAAAAGGGAAGATCTTTTCCATCAGTGATTTGGAAGCTGGTAACTGATGCCATCTTCTCGGGTTGGGGGGCTGTTCTAGAAGGGACCACAGTCCAGGGGATGTGGTCACCGCAGGTGACAATCCTTTCCATCAATATCCTGGAGCTTCGAGCGGTGCAGCTTTCCCTAAGATATTGGACGACTAGTGTTAGGGATCCGGGTATGACCAGAAATGCGTGGGAACACAGGCGTAGTCAGGGCTGGAGAGGTGGAATGGTCAGGCGGGCCGTAAGGTACTGTCAGGCACCGCCCGGCGGGATCTCTAGTACCCACAGAACAGGATTCCCCAGGGCGCGGAGTCTAAGCCCCAGTCTGCCTTTTCACCAGAGCCCCTGATGGTGGGGATGGACTTGGCGCAGGACTGAGACCAGGTCGTGGCCCCTGAGTGCACCCAACTGTGGTAGAAGGGTCCGCCGAGGGTATGTACCAGGGGAAAGCCTGATGTGAAGGGGCTGGCAGGTTTGCACAGTAGTGACTGGATCCGTGCGGGATGGATGGATCGTCTGGGTAGTGTCAGGCGTAGTCAGGCAGGCCAGGTCAGCAACGTGCGGGCAGTGAGGTACCGGAGGAGCAGGCAGAGAATAGTCAGGGTCACAAGCCGGGTTCAATAACTCATGGACAGCGCGGTACAGAGGATCAGGCAGAAGGATGGTCAGGCAAGCCAGGGGTTCAACAGGAGACGGTCAGCAGAGGTCAGGATCAAAGCAGGGTCAGCAACTAGGCAGGAACACAGGATACCAGGTACAGGGGCTCATGGGAAACATAGACCAAGGCCATTCCTTAAATACACCTCCTGCAATCAGCCCCAGGTGTTGGCTGATTGCAGGAGTGAGCTTCTGGCTGTTGAGCACCCGCTGGTCAGCCCTGGTACTGCAGCCCACATGGCAGGTGAGTCCCACCACCAGTGCTGAGTCCATTCCTGACAACTAGGCTTCATGGTTGGCCAGTCAGGGTCCAATCTGACAACAGTATGGCAGTGGCATACATCAACCACCAAGAGCCGGAGGGCTCAGGAGGAGGTAGATCACATTCTGGCTTGGGCATAAGGGCATGCTCCAGTTCTGTCAGCAGTATTCATTGCAGGGATAGAGAATTGGCAGGCGTGCTACCTCAGTCGTCGGCGATTGTTTTCGGGGGAATGGGCTCTGCATCCCGAGGTGTTCTCGGCAATCTGCCAGCGTTTGGGGGTACCCGGACGTAGATCTATTGGCATCCAGTTTCAACAGCAAGGTGGACAGGTTTGTGTCCAGGATGCAGGACCCTCGTGCGATGGAGGTAGATACCTTGGTGATACCGTGGGATCGGTTTTCCCTAATATACGCTTTTCCACCGATTCAGCTACACCCGCGGCTATTATGCAGGATTCAAGTCAAGGTGATTCCGGTGATATTAGTGGCACCAGCCTGGCCCAGGAGGTGTTGGTAGGCAGGCATTGTCAGGATAGCAGTCGGTGATCCATGGCCTCTGCCAGGTTGGTCAGATCTCCTGTCGCAGGGACCTATATTGCACCCAGCTTTACGGTCACTACATTTGATGGCATGGCTGTTGAGACCCAAATCTTGAAAGATAGGGAAGGGTCAGACTTGGTTGTCCACACAATGTTGAAGCTGGTTTCTAGAAACATTTATTAAAAAACGTGGAAGATACAGTTGTGTTGAAAATACTAGCCGTCAGACATCACTAACCGGATCAATCACTGTTTTTGGTGGAAATGATATTTCTACATGGCAAATAATTTCCTAGCAGGTGTAGTAGAGTCATAGAAATCCAACAGACCCGACAGTCATGACATGCATGCTGCTGATTCTCTGTCATTGAATCACTCATTGAAAGGGGCGTGTTCACAATAATAGCCGTGTGGAGTTCTATTAGTGACGTCATTCATTCTTTGATAAACAGGTGGCAATGATTGCCCTTATTTAAGGAAGGAAGGCAGCAAATGTTGGACATGCTGGTTACAGTGCATTTCTCTCTGAAATTCTGAGGAAAATGGGTGGTTCCAGACATTGTTCAGAAGAACAGCGTACCTTGATTAAAAAGTTGATTGGAGGGGAAAACATATAAAGAAGTGCAGAAAATGATCGGCTGCTCAGCTAAAATGATCGCAAATGCTTTAAAATGGCAACAAAACCTGAAAGACGTGGAAGAAAGCGAAAAACTACCATTGGAATGGATAGAAGAATAGCCAAAATGGGGCGGGCTCAGCCAACAATCAGCTCCAGGAAGATGAAAGAAGGTGTGACGTTCCCTGTGAGGACTCAGCCAACAATCAGCTCCAGGAAGATGAAAGAAGGTGTGACGTTCCCTGTGAGGACTGTTACAATTAGAAGACGCCTATGTGAAGCCAAGCTATCTGCAAGAAGTCCCCGCAAAGTCCCACTGTTGGGAAAAAGACGTGTGCTGAAGAGGTTACAATCTGCCAAAGAGCACATTGACCGGCCTAAAGAGAAATGGCGCAACATTTTGTGGACTGATGGAAGTAGGATTGTTCTTTTTGGGTCTAGTGGGCGGAGACAGTTTGTCAGACGACCCCCAAACACTGAATTCAAGCCACAGTACACTGTGAAGACCGTGAAGCATGGTGGTGCAAGCATCATGATATGGGGATGTTTCTCATACTACGTTGTTGGGCCTATTTATCGCATACCAGGGATCATGGATCAGTTTGAATCCATCAGAATACTTGAAGAGGTCATGCTGCCTTATGCTGAAGAGTAAATGCCCTTGAAATGGGTGTTCCAACAAGACAACGACCCCAAACACACCAGTAAACGGGCAACATCTTGGTTCCAGACCAACAAGATGGACGTTATGGAGTGGCCAGCCCAATCCCCGGATCTTCATCCAATAGACAACTTGTGGGGTGACATCAAAAATGCCGTTTCTGAGGCAAAACCAAGAAATAGAGAAGAACTGTGGAATGTGGTCCAATCATCCTGGGCTGGAATACCTGATCACAGGGGCCAGAAGTTGGGGGACTCCATGCAACACAGATGTACAGCAGTTCTCAGAAACAGTGCGACTACAACCAAATATTCATGAAGTCATTCAAAGGAAAGCAAAATCTTCAAACATTTCTCAGTTTATATAGTGAATGTTGGAGTTTGTAAAGAAGAATACAAACACGGCCATTTTTTTTAACCGTCTAATATTCACTTTTCCTCCATTTTTTTTAGAGGAACAACACAAATTTGATGTATTTTTCTTCATGTTGTGATTTGGAATAGAATGTGTCGTGTTCCCAATGCATTTGTGTGGATGGAAATAAAAGTATTAGAAGGATTTTCAGCTTTATTCACTTTTTTTTAACACACTGATATTATTTTCAACACAACTGTATATTTTTCTTGGTGTGAGGGTCGAAATTGGCACCCCCAGAATTATTTGTTTAGAAGAATTTTGTCTTTTCTCCAATCAGGAGTAGAAAAAAAGTTGGCTGTTGCTACTCTTGTCCTTGAGACTTGAACTTGGTCTTGGCAGTTTTGCAGAAACCACCATCTGAACCTATCAGGGAGATTCCATTAGTTCTGCTAACTCGAAAGGTTCTGTTTTTGGTGGCAATTACCTCTGCAAGAAGGGCATCGAAGTTGGCAGCTTTCTTGCAGGGAACCATTTTTGGTTTTACATCAGGATTGTTCTGCCTTCATTCTGTCCGAGGCCGTAGTCGGCCAAAGAAAGATCTTTGCCTTCCCTAGATGTGGTTCGGGCGATAAGGGTCTTTTTGATGATGAGCGCCTAGATTAGAAAGGCTGTTTCCTTGGTTGTTTTACTGGAAGGACCCAGGAGAGGATCGGCGGCACCAAATCAATGATTTCTAAGTGGATTCGTCAGTTAACTATTCAAGCCTAAGGTTTGAAGAGCAAGGTCCCACCTGTTTGGGTGAAAGCACACTCTACCAGGAATGTGAGGGCATCTCTGGCTATCCACCACCAGGCGTCAGTTGCTCAGCTTGGCAAGGCTGCTACATGGTCTTCGGTTCATACATTCACAAGGTTTTACCAGGTGGAGGTCAGAGCCACGGAGGATTCTGCTTTTGGCCGAAGTGTTTTACAAACAGCTGAATAGCTCCTTTTGGGGTGTTGATGGTGGTCACCCACCCCTCAAGGTTATTGCTTTGGGACATCCCACATAGTCATTATTATGGCCTGTTCTGTGATGTACAATAAAGAAAATTGGATTTTTTTTATACATACCTACCTGTAAAATCCATTTCTTGGTGCACATCACGGGACGCAGAGGTCCCCACCCCCAATCTGGATTCTCTTTGCTTGCTCCAAAAACTGAGTACTTCCTGTGTAGGAGGGGTTATATGGGGGAGGACTTCCTGTTTTGACTGGTTGGCCAGTATCCATTCACCTAGAGGTGGCACATAACCCACATAGTCATTATTATGGCCTGCTCTGTGACCCGTGATGTACTCCAAGAAATGGATTTCACAGGTAGGTATGTAGAAAAAATTAGATTTTTTTCCAAATGTCCCGGATTTGCTGGGACAGGCACGCTTTTTACTCAGCTGTCTTGGGATGGCCATGTCCCAGGCAGCGTCCCAGAACCTGTACTGTGCCCTCCTCATCCTGTAATATGCCCTCCTGATACCCCCCTCCCTGTACTGAGCCCTTCTGCCTTCCCTCTGTACCGTGCCCTCCTCATCCTGTAATATGCCCTCCTGATACCCCCCTCCCTGTACTGAGCCCTTCTGCCTTCCCTCTGTACCGTGCCCTCCTCATCCTGTAATATGCCCTCCTGATACCCCCCTCCCTGTACTGAGCCCTTCTGCCTTCCCTCTGTACCGTGCCCTCCTCATCCTGTAATATGCCCTCCTGATACCCCCCTCCCTGTACTGAGCCCTTCTGCCTTCCCTCTGTACCGTGCCCTCCTCATCCTGTAATATGCCCTCCTGATACCCCCTTCCCTGTACTGAGCCCTTTGTATTAATTAGTCTTTGATTTATGGCATGTTTTCTTATTATTTAGAATTGATTTTATTGAAAGTACTAATAAATATACACTATATTGGTCCGCCGGCCTTTCCCCGCACATGACCTTTAATGCCCCCCCAGTCTTAGTCCGTAGGGTTCAATATTGAGTTGGCCCCGCCCTTTCCCCGCACATGACCTTTAATGCCCCACCAGTCTTAGTCCGTAGGGTTCAATATTGAGTTGGCCCCGCACATGACCTTTAATGCCCCCCCAGTCTTAGTACGTAGGGTTCAATATTGAGTTGGCCCCGCCCTTTCCACACACATGACCTTTAATGGCCCCCCAGTCTTAGTCCGTAGGGTTCAATATTGAGTTGGCCCCGCCCTTTCCACACACATGACCTTTAATGGCCCCCCAGTCTTAGTCCGTAGGGTTCAATATTGAGTTGGCCCCGCCCTTTCCACACACACGACCTTTAATGGCCCCCCAGTCTTAGTCCGTAGGGTTCAATATTGAGTTGGCCCCGCCCTTTCCACACACATGACCTTTAATGGCCCCCCAGTCTTAGTCCGTAGGGTTCAATATTGAGTTGGCCCCGCCCTTTCCACACACATGACCTTTAATGGCCCCCCAGTCTTAGTCCGTAGGGTTCAATATTGAGTTGGCCCCGCCCTTTGCAGCTATAACAGCTTCAACTCTTCTGGGAAGGCCGACCACAAGGTTTAGGAGGGTGTCTATGGGAAGGTTGGACCATTCTTCCAGAAGCACATTTGTCAGGTCAGGCACTGATGTCGGGGGAGGAGGCCTGGCTCGCAGTCTCCGCTCTAATTCATCCCAAAGGTGTTCTATGGGGTTGAGGTCAGGACTCTGTGCAGGACAGTCAAGTTCCTCCACCCCAAACTGGCTCCTCCTTGTCTTTATGGACCTTGCTTTGTGCACTGGTGGGCAGTCATGTTGGAACAGGAAGGGGCCGTCCCCAAACTCTTCCCACAAAGTTGGGAGCATGAAATTGTCCAACATGTTGCCTTAAGAGTTCCCTTCACTGGAACTAGGGGGCCAAGCCCAACCCCTGAGGAACAACCCCACGCCATAATCCCCCCCTCCACCAAACTTTACACTTGGCACAATGCAGTCAGGCAAGTACCGTTCTCCTGGCAACCGCCAAACCCAGACATGTCCATCGGATTGCCAGACAGAGAAGCGTGATTGGTCACTCCAGAGAACGCGCCTCCTCTGCTCTAGAGTCCAGTGGCGGCGTGCTTTACACCACGGTATCTGACGCTTTGCATTGCACTTGATGATGGAAGGCTTGGATGCAGCTGCTCGGCCATGGAAACCCATTCCATGAAGCTCTCTACGCACTGTTGTTGGGCTCATCTGAAGGCCACACCAAGTTTGGAGACCTTTAGCTATTGACTCTAGGGCTGGATAAAAGAAAGCAAAGGGTCGATTCCGGCCTCAGGGTCCCAGTTTGGAGACCACTGCTGTAGGACCTCTGCTTAAAAAAAAAATACCACGTTTGGGTAGTTTTCTAGCAAAAAAGAATTATAGATTTTTATATGTATATGAGAAGAGTCAGAATTGGCCCAATGGTCATGTGGTTAAAGTTTGACATGTTTGGTATCGGTTTACTTGACACGCCCTCATCCTTTATATTTTGCCCCAAAAATTGAGTGTTATATTTGTGTGTGCTAAAATTATTTTGGGCGACAGTGAGGCAGAAGGACGGGGCATACCGCACACGTCCTCTGTAGTTTTTTAGGACGTGTGTAGTACGCCCGGTGTCCACAAATTCTTGCAACCACCAAAACCGCAAAATATCGGTTTAGGAAGGAACGACTGTTGAAGCTCTCCTTGTATATGACGATCGTTGCCGATAAAGTTATCGTTTTTTCGTTATTCCCCTACGCATCCTTTAATGTTTTTTTGTTTTACAATTGTAATATTTTTGTCCGCTTGTTGCCTGTTTACTTTGGGTGGGGCGTGTTTTTGTGTTTTCAGGCGGAGAAGATTTTCACTGCAATGTATCCATCAGAAGAGTTCTGTCCTCCGGCGCCAAACCCGGAAGATATCATTTACGACGGCGAGGGGGCTCAGCCAGACGCGTCAGAAACTAAAGTGGCCGAGGAATCCAAAGACGAGACGCCGAATGAAAACGTATCCGAGGAACAAAAAACGGAATGACTTTACCGCCACTGGATGCAAAGCATCTCGCAGCTCGGCGGGCTTCTGATCCTCCGCATATCCGACCAATCCAAGCGTCACCAGATGTGTCACCGCGCAACGCCGTCTGTTTACCTGCAATGTGTCTCCAATTATTCTCCTGTGTATATGGCTGCAATAAATATGTTTTCATATCATTAAATCTGACTCGCTGTATTCATGAAATTACTGCTGGGATTAAGAGAGGGAAACGGGAGGAAGGAGGTCCTGATTCCTCTATATAGATCTATCACTAGAGGGGTCACTGGCAGGAGGAAGGAGGTCCTGATTCCTCTATATAGATCCTATCACTAGAGGGGTCACCGGCAGGAGGAAGGAGGTCCTGATTCCTCTATATAGATCTATCACTAGAGGGGTCACTGGCAGGAGGAAGGAGGTCCTGATTCCTCTATATAGATCTTTATATCACTAGAGGGGTCACCGGCAGGAGGAAGGAGGTCCTGATTCCTCTATATAGATCTATCACTAGAGGGGTCACCGGCAGGAGGAAGGAGGTCCTGATTCCTCTATATAGATCTTTATATCACTAGAGGGGTCACCGGCAGGAGGAAGGAGGTCCCGATTCCTCTATATAGATCCTATCACTAGAGGGGTCACCGGCAGGAGGAAGGAGGTCCTGATTCCTCTATACAGATCCTATCACTAGAGGGGTCACCGGCGGGAGGAAGGAGGTCCCGATTACTCTATATAGATCTTTATATCACTAGAGGGGTCACCGGCGGGAGGAAGGAGGTCCTGATTCCTCTATATAGATCTTTATATCACTAGAGGGGTCACCGGCAGGAGGAAGGAGGTCCTGATTCCTCTATATAGATCCTATCACTAGAGGGGTCACCGGCAGGAGGAAGGAGGTCCTGATCCCTCTATATAGATCTATCACTAGAGGGGTCACCGGCAGGAGGAAGGAGGTCCTGATTCCTCTATATAGATCTTTATATCACTAGAGGGGTCACCGGCAGGAGGAAGGAGGTCCCGATTCCTCTATATAGATCCTATCACTAGAGGGGTCACCGGCAGGAGGAAGAAGGTCCTGATTCCTCTATACAGATCCTATCACTAGAGGGGTCACCGGCGGGAGGAAGGAGGTCCCGATTACTCTATATAGATCTTTATATCACTAGAGGGGTCACCGGCGGGAGGAAGGAGGTCCCGATTACTCTATATAGATCTTTATATCACTAGAGGGGTCACCGGCAGGAAGAAGGAGGTCCTGATTCCTCTATATAGATCCTATCACTAGAGGGGTCACCGGCAGGAGGGAGGAGGTCCTAATTCCTCTATATAGATCTTTATATCACTAGAGGGGTCACCGGCAGGAGGAAGGAGGTCCTGATTCCTCTATATAGATCCTATCACTAGAGGGGTCACCGGCAGGAGGAAGGAGGTCCTGATTCCTCTATATAGATCCTATCACTAGAGGGGTCACCGGCAGGAGGAAGGAGGTCCCGATCCCTCTATATAGATCCTATCACTAGAGGGGTCACCGGCAGGAGGAAGGAGGTCCTGATTCCTCTATATAGATCACTAGAGGGGTCACCAGCAGGAGGAAGGAGATCCTGATCCCTCTATATAGATCCTATCACTAGAGGGATCACTGGCAGGAGGAAGGAGGTCCCGATTCCTCTATATAGATCTTTATATCACTAGAGGGGTCACCGGCAGGAGGAAGGAGGTCCCGATTCCTCTATATAGATCCTATCGCTAGAGGGGTCACCGGCAGGAGGAAGGAGGTCCCGATTCCTCTATATAGATCTTTATATCACTAGAGGGGTCACCGGCGGGAGGAAGGAGGTCCTGATTCCTCTATATAGATCCTATCACTAGAGGGGTCTCCGGGGGGAGGAAGGAGGTCCTGATCCCTCTATATAGATCTTTATATCACTAGAGGGGTCACCGGCAGGAGGAAGGAGGTCCTGATTCCTCTATATAGATCTTTATATCACTAGAGGGGTCACCGGCAGGAGGAAGGAGGTCCCGATTCCTCTATATAGATCTTTATATCACTAGAGGGGTCACCGGCAGGAGGAAGGAGGTCCTGATTCCTCTATATAGATCCTATCACTAGAGGGGTCACCGGCAGGAGAAAGGAGGTCCTGATCCCTCTA
Source organism: Staurois parvus (assembly GCF_062004578.1). Lineage (NCBI taxonomy): Eukaryota > Metazoa > Chordata > Amphibia > Anura > Ranidae > Staurois > Staurois parvus. The sequence continues at coordinate 17,536 of NW_028320235.1, forward strand.
TATAGATCTTTATAACACTAGAGGGGTCACCGGCAGGAGGAAGGAGGTCCCGATTCCTCTATATAGATCTTTATATCACTAGAGGGGTCACCGGCAGGAGGAAGGAGGTCCTGATTCCTCTATATAGATCTTTATATCACTAGAGGGGTCACCGGCAGGAGGAAGGAGGTCCTGATTCCTCTATATATATCCTATCACTAGAGGGGTCTCCGGGAGGAGGAAGGAGGTCCTGATTCCTCTATATAGATCCTATCACTAGAGGGGTCTCCGGCAGGAGGAAGGAGGTCCTGATTCCTCTATATAGATCCTATCACTAGAGGGGTCACCGGCAGGAGGAAGGAGGGCCCGATTCCTCTATATAGATCCTATCACTAGAGGGATCACCGGCAGGAGGAAGGAGGGCCCGATTCCTCTATATAGATCCTATCACTAGAGGGGTCACCGGCAGGAGGAAGGAGGGCCCGATTCCTCTATATAGATCCTATCACTAGAGGGGTCACCGGCAGGAGGAAGGAGGGCCCGATTCCTCTATATAGATCCTATCACTAGAGGGGTCACCGGCAGGAGGAAGGAGGTCCCGATTCCTCTATATAGATCCTATCACTAGAGGGATCACCGGCAGGAGGAAGGAGGGCCCGATTCCTCTATATAGATCCTATCACTAGAGGGGTCACCGGCAGGAGGAAGGAGGTCCTGATTCCTCTATATAGATCTTTATATCACTAGAGGGGTCACCGGCAGGAGGAAGGAGGTCCTGATTCCTCTATATAGATCCTATCACTAGAGGGGTCACCGGCAGGAGGAAGGAGGGCCCGATTCCTCTATATAGATCCTATAACTAGAGGGGTCACCGGCAGGAGGAAGGAGGTCCCGATTCCTCTATATAGATCCTATCACTAGAGGGATCACCGGCAGGAGGAAGGAGGGCCCGATTCCTCTATATAGATCCTATAACTAGAGGGGTCACCGGCAGGAGGAAGGAGGTCCCGATTCCTCTATATAGATCCTATCACTAGAGGGGTCACCGGCAGGAAGAAGGAGGTCCTGATTCCTCTGTATAGATCCTATCACTAGAGGGGTCACCGCCAGGAGGAAGGAGATCCTGATTCCTCTATATAGATCTTTATATCACTAGAGGGGTCACCGGCAGGAGGAAGGAGGTCCTGATTCCTCTATATAGATCCTATCACTAGAGGGGTCTCCGGGGGGAGGAAGGAGGTCCTGATTCCTCTATATAGATCCTATCACTAGAGGGGTCACCGGCAGGAGGAAGGAGGTCCTGATTCCTCTATATAGATCCTATCACTAGAGGGGTCACCGGCAGGAGGAAGGAGGTCCCGATCCCTCTATATAGATCCTATCACTAGAGGGGTCACCGGCAGGAGGAAGGAGGTCCTGATTCCTCTATATAGATCACTAGAGGGGTCACCAGCAGGAGGAAGGAGATCCTGATCCCTCTATATAGATCCTATCACTAGAGGGATCACTGGCAGGAGGAAGGAGGTCCTGATTCCTCTATATAGATCTTTATATCACTAGAGGGGTCACCGGCAGGAGGAAGGAGGTCCCGATTCCTCTATATAGATCCTATCACTAGAGGGGTCACCGGCAGGAGGAAGGAGGTCCTGATTCCTCTATACAGATCCTATCGCTAGAGGGGTCACCGGCAGGAGGAAGGAGGTCCCGATTCCTCTATATAGATCTTTATATCACTAGAGGGGTCACCGGCGGGAGGAAGGAGGTCCTGATTCCTCTATATAGATCCTATCACTAGAGGGGTCTCCGGGGGGAGGAAGGAGGTCCTGATCCCTCTATATAGATCTTTATATCACTAGAGGGGTCACCGGCAGGAGGAAGGAGGTCCTGATTCCTCTATATAGATCCTATCACTAGAGGGGTCTCCGGCAGGAGGAAGGAGGTCCTGATTCCTCTATATAGATCCTATCACTAGAGGGGTCACCGGCAGGAGGAAGGAGGTCCCGATTCCTCTATATAGATCCTATCACTAGAGGGATCACCGGCAGGAGGAAGGAGGGCCCGATTCCTCTATATAGATCCTATCACTAGAGGGGTCACCGGCAGGAGGAAGGAGGTCCCGATTCCTCTATATAGATCCTATCACTAGAGGGGTCACCGGCAGGAGGAAGGAGGGCCCGATTCCTCTATATAGATCCTATCACTAGAGGGGTCACCGGCAGGAGGAAGGAGGTCCCGATTCCTCTATATAGATCCTATCACTAGAGGGGTCACCGGCAGGAGGAAGGAGGTCCCGATTCCTCTATATAGATCCTATCACTAGAGGTGTCACCGGCAGGAGGAAGGAGGTCCCGATTCCTCTATATAGATCCTATCACTAGAGGGGTCACCGGCAGGAGGAAGGAGGTCCCGATTCCTCTATATAGATCCTATCACTAGAGGGATCACCGGCAGGAGGAAGGAGGGCCCGATTCCTCTATATAGATCCTATAACTAGAGGGGTCACCGGCAGGAGGAAGGAGGTCCCGATTCCTCTATATAGATCCTATCACTAGAGGGGTCACCGGCAGGAGGAAGGAGGTCCCGATTTCTCTGTATAGATCCTATCACTAGAGGGGTCACCGCCAGGAGGAAGGAGATCCTGATTCCTCTATATAGATCTTTATATCACTAGAGGGGTCACCGGCAGGAGGAAGGAGGTCCTGATTCCTCTATATAGATCTTTATATCACTAGAGGGGTCACCGGCAGGAAGAAGGAGGTCCTGATTCCTCTGTATAGATCCTATCACTAGAGGGGTCTCCGGGGGGAGGAAGGAGGTCCTGATTCCTCTATACAGATCCTATCACTAGAGGGGTCACCGGCAGGAGGAAGGAGGTCCTGATTCCTCTATATAGATCCTATCACTAGAGGGGTCACCGGCAGGAGGAAGGAGGTCCTGATTCCTCTATATAGATCCTATCACTAGAGGGATCACCGGCAGGAGGAAGGAGGTCCTGATTCCTCTATATAGATCTTTATATCACTAGAGGGATCACCGGCAGGAGGAAGGAGGTCCTGATTCCTCTATATAGATCTTAGATTAGAATATTGTGTCCAATTCCGGAAATCTAGTAAATAATTAAATTCTCCAAAACTATCATTCTTAAACCCGTAAGCCTCTATAAAGGTCTTCCTTTCACCCTTGAAAGTAAAATAAATATATAAACCCTTTTAGGTGCCACATATATATATATCCTCCAATAATTATTCAAATAATAAATGAATTGGAACTTTATGGACTTTCACTTATTATTTGGATAATGTTGGGAGGATATATATATATATGAAGCACCTAAAAGGGTTTATAAATCCCGGAGATCTCACTTAGAAAACAATATTGATAAGATAGAAGTCCAGAGACGGGGAACGCAAATGGTGAGATCTGAGGGATGAAACAACTTCAGAAACTTAATACGTTCAATTAGAAGGGAAAGGATGGACATGACTGAAACCTGCAACCACTTCCCGTCCGGCCCATGTACAGTTGTGTTCAAAATACTAGCCGTCAGACATCACTAACCGGATCAATCACTGTTTTTGGTGGAAATGATATTTCTACATGGCAAATAATTTCCTAGCAGGTGTAGTAGAGTCATAGAAATCCAACAGACCCGACAGTCATGACATGCATGCTGCTGATTCTGTGTCATTGAATCACTCATTGAAAGGGGCGTGTTCACAATAATAGCCGTGTGGAGTTCTATTAGTGACGTCATTCATTCTTTGAGAAACAGGTAGCAATTATTGCCCTTATTTAAGGAAGGAAGGCAGCAAATGTTGGACATGCTGGTTACAGTGCATTTCTCTCTGAAATTCTGAGGAAAATGGGTCGTTCCAGACATTGTTCAGAAGAACAGCGTACCTTGATTAACCCCTCGCCCTCCTGAGGATTTACCCCCCTTAATGACCACGCCTCTTTTTGCTACTCGGCGCTGCACTAATTCAACTGATAATTGCGCGGTCATGCAACGTTGCACCCAAACGAAATTTACGTCCTTTTTTTTCACACAAATAGAGCTTTCTTTCGGTGGTATTTGATCACCTGTGCGCTTTTTATTTTTCAAGCTGTAAACAAAAAAAGGCCAAAAATTTTGAAGAAAAACGATATTTTTTATTTTCAGCTATAAAAAATATATAGTAAACTCAAAGTTGGTTATAAATTTAGGCCGAAATGTATTCTGCTCCATGTTTTTGGTAAAAAAAATCCCAATAAGTGTATATTGATTGCTTTGTGTGACAGTTATAGCGTCTACAAACTATGGTATAGATACTGCAATTTACGCCATTTTTCTGCTATACAGCGCTGCGCTAGTTTAACGGACAATTGCGCGGTCATGCAATACGGTACATAAATGACATTTACATCCTTTTTTTTCCCCACAAATTGAGCTTTCTTTCGGTGGTATTTGATCGCCTGTGCGGTTTTTATTTTTTGCGCTATAAAAAAAAAAGTCTGACAATTTTGAGGAAAAAAAAACAATATTTTGGACTTTTTACTATTAAACATGTCCAGTAAAAAAAAATGCAAAAATCAAATTTAGTCATAAATTTCTGCCAAAATGCATTCTGCGACATGTCTTTGCTAAAAAAAAAAAACCCAAAACGTGTAAATTAATTGGTTTACGTGAAAGTTATAGCGTTTACAAATGGCGGGAAAGATACGGGGATTTTTAGGGGTTTTTTTATACTAATAATGGCGGCGATCAGCGAATTATGGCTGGACTGCGGCTGACATTCTGACATTGGGGGGTACTGACTTGGGGTCACTGACATCCCCAAAAACACTAATACAGTGATCAGTGCAAAAAAAAAAACCTGACACTGTACTAATGGCACTGGGGAGGAAGGGGTTAACTTTATTTTGCAGGAAAGGGTTATAGGAGTGAGGGGGAGTGTTTTACTAGGGGGCGGGGCGGGGTGTGTACTGGGCGGGACAAGGCTGATCGGGAGAGAGAAACTGTTCTTTCTTGATCAGCTCATCCTTGAGCTGACAGGGAAGTGACAGACAGCACAGCTACTGCAGCTGTGCTCTTTGTCACTGTTTGCTGCCGATCGCCGGGAAACAGCCGCTAAGGACCGGCTGTGACCCGGCGACTGACATCTGCGGCGGTGAAACGCGGGACAAATAGGGCGGCGGCGTGCCCCGCGCGCGCCCCCTATTTGTTTACAAAACACACGTTTTAAAACGTGGTTTTGCCTGTGAGTACCGCCCTGCCGCCGTATATGTACAGTGGCTGGGCGGCATGCGGTTAAAAAGTTGATTGGAGGGGAAAACATGTAAAGAAGTGCAGAAAATGATCGGCTGCTCAGCTAAAATGATGGCAAATGCTTTAAAATGGCAACCAAAACCTGAAAGACGAGGAAGAAAGCGAAAAACTACCATTGGAATGGATAGAAGAATAGTCAAAATGGGGCGGACTCAGCCAACAATCAGCTCCAGGAAGATGAAAGAAGGTGTGACGTTCCCTGTGAGGACTCAGCCAACAATCAGCTCCAGGAAGATGAAAGAAGGTGTGACGTTCCCTGTGAGGACTGTTACAATTAGAAGACGCCGATGTGAAGCCAAACTATCTGCAAGAAGTCCCCGCAAAGTCCCACTGTTGGGAAAAAGACGTGTGCTGAAGAGGTTACAATCTGCCAAAGAGCACATTGACTGGCCTAAAGAGAAATGGCCCAACATTTTGTGGATTGATGAAAGTAAGATTGTTCTTTTTGGGTCTAGTGGGCGGAGACAGTTTGTCAGACGGCCCCCAAACACTGAATTCAAGCCACAGTACACTGTGAAGACCGTGAAGCATGGTGGTGCAAGCATCATGATATGGGGATGTTTCTCATACTACGGTGTTGGGCCTATTTATCGCATACCAGGGATCATGGATCAGTTTGAATCCATCAGAATACTTGAAGAGGTCATGCTGCCTTATGCTGAAGAGGAAATGCCCTTGAAATGGGTGTTCCAACAAGACAACGACCCCAAACACACCAGTAAACGGGCAACATCTTGGTTCCAGACCAACAAGATGGACGTTATGGAGTGGCCAGCCCAATCCCCGGATCTTCATCCAATAGAAAACTTGTGGGGTGACATCCAAAATGCAGTTTCTGAGGCCAAACCAAGAAATAGAGAAGAACTGTGGAATGTGGTCCAATCATCCTGGGCTGGAATACCTGATCACAGGGGCCAGAAGTTGGGGGACTCCATGCAACACAGATGTACAGCAGTTCTCAGAAACAGTGCGACTACAACCAAATATTCATGAAGTCATTCAAAGGAAAGCAAAATCTTCAAACATTTCTCAGTTTATATAGTGAATGTTGGAGTTTGTAAAGAAGAATACAAACACGGCCATTTTTTTGAACCGTCTAATATTCACTTTTCTTCCATTTTTTTAGAGGAACAACACAAATTTGATGTATTTTTCTTCATGTTGTGATTTGGAATAGAATGTGTCGTGTTCCCAATGCATTTGTGTGGATGGAAATAAAAGCTATTAGAAGGATTTTCAGCTTTAGGATTTTCAGCTTTTGACCAATCAGTGATCACATGCAGAGTAGTAAGCAAGATGTCACTTCTGACATCATTGCTTACTACGTGTGAAATCTGTGAATGATCACAGAGGTCACATGGTACAGGGCCATTCACAACATCCTTGTACCATGTGACAAGTTGTGACCAATCACAGCTCACACAGCATTTCTCAATGGCTGCAAGAATGCTGCCAGAGAGAAGGAGAAATTATTGCTTTTACAGCCTTTATGGGTGTAAAAGCAATCGGTGTAAAGAAAAAAAGAAAATAATAAAATACTATAAATATGTAAATAAATATTAAGAACTAAAATACTATAAATATATAAATAAATGTTAAGAAATAAAATACTATAAACATGTAAACAAATAATAAGAAAATACTATAAATATGTAAATAATAAGAAATAAAATACCATAAATATATAAATGTTAGGAAATAAAATAGTATAAATATATAAATAAATGTTAAGAAATAAAATACTATAAATATGTAAATAAATAATAAGAAATAAAATACCATAAATATATAAATAAATGTTAAGAAATAAAATACTATAAATATTTAAATAAATGTTAAGAAATAAAATACTATAAATATTTAAATAAATGTTAAGAAATAAAATACTATAAATATATAAATAAATAAGAAATAAAATACTGTAAATATATAAATAAATATTAAATAAAATACTATATGTAAATAAATATTAAGAAATAAAATACTATAAATATATAAATAAATAAGAAATAAAATACTATAAATATGTAAATAAATAAGAAATAAAATACCATAAATATATAAATAAATAATAAGAAATAAAATACCATAAATATATAAATAAATAAATAGAAATAAAATACTATAAATATATAAATAAATAAGAAATAAAATACTGTAAATATATAAATAAATATTAAGAAATAAAATACTGTAAATATATAAATAAATATTAAGAAATAAAATACTATAAATATATAAATAAATAAGAAATAAAATACTATAAATATGTAAATAAATAAGAAATAAAATACCATAAATATGTAAATAAATAAATAGAAATAAAATACTGTAAATATATAAATAAATATTAAGAAATAAAATACTGTAAATATATAAATAAATATTAAGAAATAAAATACTATGAATATATAAATAAATAATAAGAAATAAAATACTGTAAATATATAAATAAATAATAAGAAATAAAATACTATAAATATATATAGTTGGTAGAATGTTTGGGAAGAACATGGATCTATACTTGGACAAAAAAAAATGGTTGCAGATTTGGTGGATCTCGCATTCTCGGTCGATCTCCTTCGATGTCTACAATCGATCTCTTCTTTTCCAACCTCTTCCAGTATTGATCTGTCTCGTTTACGTCTCTCTGTTTCTGTCGCTTCATCAAAGGATATAAAACACGACCGACATAAAAGTCGTCTATTAGTAGCAGAAGTTCCCGATCCCGGAGCCGTCCCGGTTCTTATTTCCGCGACAAGAAGATGTTTTGTAAGAAAAATTAAGAAATTAAAAAAAAAGTAAAACACGCAAAAAGCTCTCAAAGTGCGTATTGTCGCTGAGACGGCCGGCACCAAAGCCGGAGCCAATCCCGTACGCGGCGGGAGCGCAGACACAAAAGCTGTTTTCTGTATAACAAATGCAATTAGCGCGGAGCGGAGATCGGCGGCGGCGCTGGTGATGGCGGCTCGCCGGGCTCACATATGGCTGCTGGCAGATTGCACGTCGCGGCTCCTTTCATGTCACTTTCATGTTGATGTAATTAAAATTCCGTGTGATTTCCACAACGCTTCATTATTTATGGCCAGGTAAGAAACAAAGGAATGCGGCTTCGTGAACGCGGCTCGCCGGCGGCGGCTCGGGGAGATTTGTGAAATAAACCGATCGCTGTTTTGCGTCCAAATTCCGTAAATATTTGCACATACGCGACACGATCCCGGCCGGGCCGGGAGGCTGGTGTGCTGAGTTCTGATTGGTTCTTACAGTTCACCAAGTGTAGGAGCGCTGCGATGTCTCAAATTCTGCTTTTTGAGGAGTTCAATGTATCCTCTCGGTGATAAACAATGTATCCTCTCGGTGATAAACAATGTATCCTCTCGGTGATAAACAATGTGTCCTCTCGGTGATCTACAATGTATCCTCTCGGTGATAAACAATGTATCCTCTCGGTGATCTACAATGTATCCTCTCGGTGATATACAATGTATCCTCTCGGTGATATACAATGTATCCTCTCGGTGATCTACAATGTATCCTCTCGGTGATCTACAATGTATCCTCTCGGTGATCTACAATGTATCCTCTCGGTGATATACAATGTATCCTCTCGGTGATAAACAATGTATCCTCTCGGTGATAAACAATGTATCCTCTCGGTGATCTACAATGTATCCTCTCGGTGATCTACAATGTATCCTCTCGGTGATAAACAATGTATCCTCTCGGTGATAAACAATGTATCCTCTCGGTGATAAACAATGTATCCTCTCGGTGATAAACAATGTATCCTCTCGGTGATCTACAATGTATCCTCTCGGTGATCTACAATGTATCCTCTCGGTGATAAACAATGTATCCTCTCGGTGACAAACAATGTATCCTCTCGGTGATAAACAATGTATCCTCTCGGTGATCTACAATGTATCCTCTCGGTGATAATGCATCATCTCACAATATACAATGTATCCTCTCGGTGATAAACAATGTATCCTCTCGGTGATAATGCATCATCTCACAATATACAATGTATCCTCTCGGTGATACACAATGTATCCTCTCGGTGATAAACAATGTATCCTCTCGGTGATAAACAATGTATCCTCTCGGTGATAAACAATGTATCCTCTCGGTGATCTACAATGTATCCTCTCGGTGATCTACAATGTATCCTCTCGGTGATCTACAATGTATCCTCTCGGTGATCTACAATGTATCCTCTCGGTGATATACAATGTATCCTCTCGGTGATCTACAATGTATCCTCTCGGTGATCTACAATGTATCCTCTCGGTGATCTACAATGTATCCTCTCGGTGATATACAATGTATCCTCTCGGTGATATACAATGTATCCTCTCGGTGATAAACAATGTATCCTCTCGGTGATAAACAATGTATCCTCTCGGTGATAATGCATCATCTCACAATATACAATGTATCATCAGATAGAGCCCACCTCCTTTCCTGGCTCGGAAAATTCCAGCCTCATCTTGCCCTTTCCTCCGCAGCCTGTCCTTGACCCCGCCCCTTTCCTTCGTTGGATTTCAGTTCTTTCAATGATGGAGGCTCATCGTCACATGTGGGCGTTACCTATGCAAACACAGTCTCACTAGGACCTCCCACTCCTCCAGACTGACACCCAGCCATCCCAGCATTTTGATATTTGCATAACTCCTCCCACTGCTTGCATCAGGACTGAGGGCTCATGAGAGGAGTACAGAGGCCAGGCGCTGTGATGTTTTCAGGAAGCCATGTACAGCACCCTCCAGCCCCTCCCACCAGACATGATCTGCCTGCATTGCTTAGGGAAGCCCATAGACCCAGTCATGACATCCAATTTTTTCTGGAAACTATATACAGCACCCTGCCAGCCCTTCCCACCCGCCATGATTAGATAGGCATTGCTTAGAAAGGCACAGAAACCCAGTAATGACATCATATTTTTTTTTCAGGCAGCTGTATACAGGACCCTGCCAGCTCTTCCCATCTGCCATGATTGGATAGGCATTGCATAGAGAAGTGCAGAGATCTAGTGTTGCCATCACTGATGGGGGAGGGGGAAGGAACCAGGAAAGGCAAAAATATGAAAATGTAGCTTCCAGCTCATGTGATTGGCTCTTAGTTTCTATCCAACAGCAACAACTGGAGCTGATCATGTGATCCTTGTAGGCCGGCCCTCGTACTTGGCCGAGGAAGTTGTTGAGACGGCCTTTCTCAGTATTTGCAGAACAAAAGCAGGTAAGTATCTGTCTGAATCTGTGCCGTGCGTACAGACAACCCCCAGACTTTTTTTTTCCCTTTTTTCCCGTTTTCCCCCCCCCCTTTTTTTCTCTTTTTTTCCTTTTTTTCTCCTTTTTTTCTTTCCTTTTTTCCCTTTTTTTCTTTCCTTTTTTTCTTTCCCTTTTTTCTCCTTTTTTTTCTCTTTTTCCTTCCTTTCTTTTCCCTTTTTCCTTTTTTTCCCCCTTTTTTTCCCTTTTTTCTTTCCTTTTTTTCCCCTTTTTTTTTTTCCTTTTTTTCCCTTTTTTTCTTTCCTTTTTTTCCCCTTTTTTTCTTTCCTTTTTTTCCCTTTTTCTTTCCTTTCTTTTCCTTTTTTTCTTTCCTTTTTTTTCTCTTTTTCTTTCCTTTCTTTTCCCCCTTTTTTCCTTTTTTTTCCCCCTTTTTTTCTTTCCTTTTTTTCCCCCTTTTATTCTTTCCTTTTTTTCCCCCCTTTTTTTCTTTCCTTTTTTTTTCCCTTTCCTTTTTTCCCCTTTTTTTCTTTCCTTTTTTTTCCTTTCCTTTTTTCCCTTTTTTTCTTTCCTTTTTTTTCCTTTTTTTCCCTTCTTTTTTTTCCTTTTTTTCCCTTTTTTTCTTTCCTTTTTTCCCTTTTTTTCTTTCCTTTTTTTCCCCTTTTTTCTTTCCTTTTTTTCCCTTTTTTTCTTTCCCTTTTTCTTTCCCTTTTTCTTTCCCTTTTTCTTTCCTTTCTTTTCCCCCTTTTTTCCTTTTTTTTCCCTTTTTTAATTTTTTTTTAAATTTGTTTCCTGGACAGAAGCGGCGCTTCACTTTAAATGCGTCTTTCTTCCCTATCAGTGTGGAGATACTCAGCACATTGCGGAGTCAATAGAACATTTAATTCGCCATCAGCTCTGGTAACAGCGCATAAATCAGCGGCGGGGTGGGGGTGGGGAGATATGCGCAGCGTCCTCGCGGTGGGTCGCTCTCCGTGCGATTCATCATGTGAAGACTCTTCGCGGCGATTCATCTTAATTTGCATGCGATTTCTGACATTACGGAAAAATCCAAGAATACTTTAATTCCTGAATTCCTGTATTCTTCAATCCTCCCCGCTGCTCGCGCCAGATGCTCCCCGCGTTTGATTTCACCTGCGCAGCCCGAACGCCATCTGTCGCCGTGGCACATCGACGAACGCAGCGCGAGGAAACATTCTGACGGGAAGATGAAAGTTTTTGGGCGCTGAAAACGATTCGGATTTCTCAGCGGCTGGAAGGAGAACATCTTTCGGTAATTGTAGATGAGTGACTGTGGAGAGGAGGAACACTCCTGCTAATCATCGGCCAATCACAGTTCAAACGGCAGAGGCCCGCTCGCGCTTTGGCGCTGAAGAACACGAACCGCAATCCCAACATTTACGTTTACATGACGCCCTATCACAGCACCCCCCCCCCCACTTCATGCCTGCAAACTGGTACCTACACCTCCCCCTCCAGAGGATTTACCGCCCCCCCCCCCCCCACTTCCTGACCAGGCCATTTTTCACCATACGACGCTACGTGACAATTGCGCGATCGTGCAGCGCTGCACCCAAATTCAATTTCCATCCTTTTTTTCCCACAAGTATAGCTTTCGGTGGTATTTGATCGCCTGTGCGGTTTTAATTTTTTGCACTATAAACAAAAAAAAAAGAGAAATTTGTTTTTTAATTTTTGCTATTAAACATGTCCAGTAAAAAAAAATTTAAAAATCTAATTTTTTCATAAATTTTGGCCAAAATGTATTCAGCTGCACCCAAATTCAATTTATGTCTTTTTTTTCCCCACAAGTAAAGCTTTCGGTGGTATTTGATCACCTGTGCGGTTTTAATTTTTTGCGCTATAAACAAAAAAAAAAATTTTTGAGAAAATTTTTTTTTTTTTTTTTTTTACTTTTACAGTTTTTTACTGGACATGTTTAATAGCAAAAAGTAAAAAAATCAAATTTTTTCATAAATTTCAGCCAAAATTTATTCTGCTGCACCCAAATTCAATTTATGTCCTTTTTTTCCCACAAGTATAGCTTTCGGTGGTATTTGATCGCCTGTGTGTTTTAAATTTTTTGCACTGTAAACAAAAAAAAAAAATTTTGCAGAAAACAAATTTTTTTTTAACTTTTTGCTATTAAACATGTCCAGTAAAGAAAATTAAAAAAATCTAATTTTTTCATAAATTTCGACCAAAATGTTTTCAGCTGCATCTAAATTCAATTTACGTCCTTTTTTTCCCACAAGTAAAGCTTTCGGTGGTATTTAATCGCCTGTGCGGTTTTAATTTTTTGCACTATAAACAAAAAAAAAATTTTTTGAGAAAAATTTTTTTTTGCTATTAAACATGTCCAGTAAAAAAAATTTAAAAAGTCAAATTTTTTCATAAATTTCAGCCAAAATGTATTCTGCTGCACCCAAATTCAATTTATGTCCTTTTTTCCCACAAGTATAGCTTTCAGTGGTATTTGATCGCCTGTGCGGTTTTTTTTTTTAAATTTTTTGCGTTATAAACAAAAAAAAAACAATTTCGAGAAAAAAAAACTATATTTTTTACTTTTTGCTATTAAACATGTCCAGTAAAAAAAATCAAATTTTTTCATAAATTTCGGCCAAAATGTATTCCGCTCCCAAAAAAAATCCAGATACGTGTAAAATAATTGCTTGACGTGAAAGTTACAGCGTCTACAAATGGCGGTATATAAACTGGGATTTTTTTTTTTTATACTAGTAATGGCGGCGATCAGCGACTTATAGCGGGACTGTGGCGGGCGTTCTGACACTGGGGGAGGGGACTGACTTGGTGTCACTGACATCCCCAGTGACACCAATGCAGTGATCAGTGCTAATAAAAAGCACCGACACTGTACTAATGGCACCGGGCAGGAAGGGGTTAACATGAGGGGCAATGAAGAGGTCAGCTGTCTGCTGTTTTACTAGGGAGACATGCTGCTTTGTATCGCTGTGCTGTGCGGAGCAATACAAAGCAGCATGTCCTTGCTGACAGGGAAGAGATCTGTGTTGTTTACAAACGTCTCTCCCCTCTCAGCTCTACACGGCGATCGCTGGGTGCCGGTGGGAAATCTCCGGCCGGGACCTGATGATTGACATCCCTAGCCGCCAATGGCCCCCTACCCGGAAATGCAAATCACGTATTTATAGGTGATTTTGCGCAGCCCTGACAACCTGTAGCGGTAGTTCTACTATAGGGCGGCGGGAAAACGGGTTATCCCGGGTCTTGTATACAAAGCCTCTCTGTGATGGGTGTCACCCAGAAAATGGGCTTATTCATACAGAAGCCAGCTGGTGGAGCTGAAGGGCATGTCTACCTGTCTATTCTTAGCTGCTCTGCTGGACAAAGCCTATTGTTCCTGGAGCCGCCTTCTGTGATGGGTCTCCCCCAGAAAATGGGCTTAGTTGTATAGAAACCAGTAGGGTTAGCTGTAGGACATGTCTACCTGTCTATTCTTAGTTGCTGTGATGAACAAAGCCTTATGTTTCTGAATCATCCCTCTGTGATAGCTTTCACCCAGAAAATGGGTACAGTGATAGAGAAGCCAGCAGGTGGAGCTGTAGGTCATGTCTACCTGTCTATTCTTAGCTGCTCTGATGAACAAAACCTTCTGTTTCTCGATCCTCCCTCTGTGACAGGTTTCACCCAGAAAATGAGTACACTGATAGAGAAGTCAGCAGGTGGAGCTGTAGGTCATGTCTACCTGTCTATTCTTAGCTGCTCTGTTTCTGGATCCTCTCTCTGTGACAATTATCACCCAGAAAATGGATATATTCGTAGAGAATCCAGCAGTTAGTGCTGTAGGTCATGGTCTACCTGTCTATTCTTAGCTGCTGTGATGAACAAAGCCTTCTGTTTTTGGATCCTCCCTCTCTGATAGTTTTCACCCAGAAAATGAGTACATTGATACAGAAGCCAGTAGTTAGAGCTGTAGGTCATGTCTACCTGTCTATTCTTAGCTGCTCTGTTTCTGGATCCTTCCTCTGTGACAAGTATCACCCAGAAAATGGGTACAGTGATAGAGAAGCCAGCAGGTGGAGCTGTAGGTCATGTCTACCTGTCTATTCTTAGCTGCCCTGATGAACAAAGCCTTCTGTTTCTGGATCCTCCCTCTGTGACAGGTAGCACCCAGAAAATGGGTATACTAGAGAAGCCAGCAGTTCAGTTGGATCTGTAGGTCATGTTTACCTGTCTGTTCTTAGCTGCTCTGCTGGACAAAGCCTATTGTTCCTGGAGCCTTCTTCTGTGACAGGTTTCACCCAGAAAATGAGCTTAACTGTAGGGAAGCCAGCAGGTGGAGCTGTGGGGCAGTTCTACCTGTCTATGCTTAGCTGCTCTGCTGAAAAATAAAATCTATTGTTCCTGGACCCTCCTTCTGTAGAGAAGCCAGCAGGTGAAGCTGTAGGGCACGTTTAGCTGTCTATTCTTAGCTGCTCTGCTGAACAAAGTCAATCGTTTACAAAGCTCAGTTACACAGACAACTAAAGGAGCCTGAGCAGTAACTCCACCCCCTCCTGACTTGCTCCGTTCAGCTGTAGAGCTGCAATTAGACAGAGGAAGTCTGAAAGCAAAGCCTGTGTCTGGGTGCACCTAAAATTTAAAGTGATAGTAAATCAAAAAAAAAAAATCACATGAATGCCTTCACAATACATTTTCTGAACAATGCGCGCCTTTCTTTTTCTTTTCTTAGTTTCTCTTTTGAAGCCAACAGTTAGAGCTGTAGGTCATGTCTACCTGTCTATTCTTAGCTGCTGTGATGAACAAAGCCTTCTGTTTCTGGATCCTCCCTCTGTGATGGGCTTCACCCAGAAAATGAGTACACTGATAGAGATACCTGATGATGCTGCCAATGATGTTGTCTTCCTTGTCTGAGTGGCGATGATCTGCAGTCCCTATGTGCATTGTCACCACGTTACAGTCTAAAGCAGGGGCGGACTGACAACTCATGGGGCCCCCGGGCAATAGGGGATCATGGGGCCCCTGTGTCCTTGCCCAAACTCAAAAAAGCCTATGAAAAAGGTACCAGGGGCATCTCATGGGGCCCCCTACTGACCCCGGGCCCTCGGGCAGTGCCCGAGTTTCCAAATGGTCAGTCCGCCCCTGGTCTAAAGTAAGCCACACCCATGACTTCCTCTGCACCAAAGGTCCCATGACCACCTTGCGCATTGTGGACCCAGTTTGTGGGCAGGACTAAGCCACGCCACGTGGCACCCGGACATAAGCTTCCTTCCCAGTCGGCCCCACAGTCCTTGGCAATGAAGGAAAAATGTTGCAGAGAATCCGTTGTCCACGGATCTGCACCATCAGGTGGGGCTGCATGTGACGTGGGACCCTGAAGGGGCTGAAGTTGCTGGTGACCATGGAATGTTGCCTGAACAAACATGGTGCCTCATTTCATCATGGACAGCAAGTTAGGACCAAGAGCAAATGTGAAATTCTGCGTGAAACTGGGCAAATCGCTGGATCTCTGCAATGTTATCAAAATGGCGACCTTTGAGCTGGATCATCATCTTCAGGAAGAGGGCATTTTGGGGGGTTGAGCTCGTTGAAGGTCTTCTTGATCTCTTGTGGTCTTCTAGTGATGTTCTTCCACTCTTGAAGCACGCATGCCGCTCAAAAGACCTCAAACGACTCCTTGCAGCATTGCTGAAAACTTGCCGAATCATGTCGAAAAGGCGGGGGTGCATGTGACGTGGGAACCTGAAGGGGCTGAAGTTGCTGGTGACTATGGAATGTTGCCTGAACAAACATGGTGCCTCATTTCATCATGGACAGCAGGTTAGAACAAAGAGCAAATGTGAATTTCTGCGAGAAACTGTTACCCAGTTTCACTGGGGGATCTCCTTCATCTTCGGGAAGAGAGAATTTTCGGGGGTCTGAGCTCGTTGAAGGTCTTCCTGATCTCTTGTTGTCTTTTGTCTGAAACTGGGCAAATCGCTGGATCTCCCCAACGTTGTCAAAACAGCGACCTTTGAACTGGATCTTCATCTTCAGGAAGAGGACATTTTCACTGGTTGAGCTCGTTGAAGGTCTCCCTGATCTCTCATCGTCTTCTACGTGAAACTGGGCAAATCGCTGGATCTCCGCAATGTTATCAAAATGGCGACCTTTGAGCTGGATCTTCATCTTCAGGAAGAGGGCATTTTTGGGGTTGAGTTAGTTCAGTGTTTCTCAACTCCAGTCCTCATGGACCCCCAACAGGTCATGTTTTCAGGATTTCCATTATTTTGCACAGGTGATTTGATCAGTTTCACTGCCTTAGTAATTACCACAGCTGTTTCATCTGAGGGAAATCCTGAAAACATGACCTGTTGGGGGTCCATGAGGACTGGAGTTGAGAAACACTGAGTTAGTTGAAGGTCTTCATGATCTCTCGTCTTTTGTGTGAAACTGGGAAAATCGCTGGATCTCCACAATGTTATCAAAACAGCGATCTTTGAGCTGGATCTTCATCTTCAGGAAGAGGGCATTTTTGGGGGTTGAGCTCGTTGAAGGTCTTCCTGATCTCTTGTTGTCTTCTAGTGATGTTCTTCCACTCTTGAAGCGCGCGTGCCGCTCAAAACACCTCAAACGACTCCTTGCAGCATTGCTGTAAACTTGTCGAAAAGGCGGGGCTGCATGTGATGTGGGACCCTGAAGGGGCTGAAGTTGCTGGTGACCATGGAATGATGCCTGAACAAACATGGTGCCTCATTTCATCATGGACAGCAAGTTAGAACAAAGAGCAAATGTGAATTTCTGCATGAAACTGGGCAAACTGGGGGATCTCCTTCATCTTCGGGAAGAGAGAATTTTCGGGGGTTGAGCTTATTGAAGGTCTTCCTGATTTCTTGTCGTCTTCTGTGTGAAACTGGGCAAATCGCTGGATCTCTGCAACGTTATCAAAACAGTGATCTTTGAGCTGGACCATCATCTTCAGGAAGAGGGCATTTTTGGGGGTTGAGCTCTTTGAAGGTCTTCCTGATCTCTCGTCATCTTCTGCGTGAAACTTGGCAAATCGCTGGATCTCCGCATTGTTATCAAAACAGCGACCTTTGAGCTGGATCTTCATCTTCGGGAAGAGGGCATTTTCGAGGGTTGAGCTCGTTGAAGGTCTTCCTGATCTGTCGTCTTCTGCGTGAAACTGTGCAAATCGCTGGATCTCTGCATTGTTATCAAAACGGTGACCTTTGAGCTGGATCTTCATCTTCGGAAAGACGGCATTTGCAGGGGTTGAGCTCGTTGAAGGTCTTCCTGATCTCTCATCGTCTTCTGCGAGAAACTGGCAAATCGCTGGATCTCCACAACGTTATCAAAATGGCGACCTTTGAGCTGGATCTTCATCTTCAGGAAGAGGACATTTTCAGGGGTTGAGTTCGTTGAAGGTCTTCCTGATCTCTCGTCATCTTCTGAGTGAAACTGGGCAAATTGCTGGATCTCCGCAACGTTATCAAAACAGTGATTATTAACCTGGATCTTCATCTTCAGGAAGAGGGCATTTTCGGGGGTTGAGTTCATTGAAGGTCTTCCTGATCTCTTGTCATCCTCTGCGTGAAACTGGGCAAATCGCTTTATCTCTGCAATGTTATCAAAACGGCGACCTTTGAGCTGGATCATCATCTTCGGGAAGAGGGCATTTTCGGGGTTGAGTTCGTTGAAGGTCTTCCTGATCTCTTGTTGTCTTCTAGTGATGTTCTTCCGCTCTTGAAGCACACATGCCGCTCAAAACACCTCAAACGACTCCTTGCAGCATTGCTGTAAACTTGCCAAATCATGTCGAAAAGGCGGGGCTGCATGTGACCTGGGAACCTGAAGGGGCTGAAGTTGCTGGTGACCATGGAATGTTGCCTGAACAAACATGGTGCCTCATTTCATCATGGACAGCAAGTTAGAACAAAGAGCAAATGTGAATTTCTGCGTGAAACTGGGCAAACTGAGGGATCTCGTTCATCTTCGGGAAGGGAGCATTTTCAGGGGTTGAGCTCGTTGAAGGTCTTCCTGATCTCTCGTCGTCTTCTAGTGATGTTCTTACGCAAAATCAAAAATATCAAAAGGTAACCAAAAACTGTATGTAAACACACACAAAAAGGGGCACTGAGGGTGTGTCATATGGTCTCCTCCCAAAGAGGGAGCACCCCTCCCTGACCCCCCACCCTTCCCAGGTGCAAGAATCCTGATGGGATCAAGGCACACTGAGGTCCACCAAGCGGATAGGCCTGGAGAACCCTGCTCCTCATGGCCAGCTGAAGCCAACCAACGAGTACTGGGTGAAGGGCTCAACTAAAGAGAACCCCCCCTCCAAAACCAAGGAGGAAGGAACCTAAGGGCCACACATCCTCCACCTAGACTTCAGGGTAGACCCAGAGATCCACACTCTACCATCATGGGTGGGGAAAAAAAAAACTATATAAATGCCTACATGAAAAAAAAAAAATACTAAATACAAAAAAAAAGGGCCAGTGCATGTGCAACGGGTAGGCCTTGTGGCCTGGTAATAAAAAATTGCTCCGACCTTGGTCAAAAGACTTAGCCCAGGGGTGGGCAACTGTGGCCCTCCAGCTGTTAGGGAACTACAAGTCCCATCATGCCTCTGCCTTTGGGAGCCATGCTTGTAACTGTCAGTTTTGCAATGCCTCGTGGGACTTGTAGTTCTACAACAGCTGGAGGGCCACATTTGCCCACCCCTGACCTAGCCCATAAGGTGACCTGCAAAAAATAAGTGATGTTGTGGCATGTGCTCATTCCCACAGTGGGGTCTCAAATCTATAGATCACTAGACGCACCCCCAGGATGCCACTCCCAGGGGGCACTTAACACCATAGGCACCGCCTCCCCAACCCCTGGTTAGATAAGGCAGCACCATTCAAACCAGGAGGAACCAAGCTCCTCGGAACCCTCCACAACAGGACCCCCATTTTACCCAGTAGGCACTCGATTCAGAATCCTTCCCACGAGGAAGATCCTTCTGGACCCCCATCATACCAGCAGGGATATTACAGCCAGCCAGAAGGCAGCAGAGCGCCCCCCACTGGACACTGATAAGAACACATACTACTCTTCGTTTTAGCCAAAGGCTGAGAAGACAAATCCTACGCCTAAGCCCGAGTCCTAGCGTCCCAGAATGCACCATATTTCCGAAATTTCTTTTTAAACAACTCCTCCCCCCCCTCCCCGTTGCGGCGTGATCTTGCGTATTTCGTGATCTATCAGACGTTTCCCTTTATTGAGTTCGGTAATGAGAAGCCGATCGCTTTAATGGTTGACAAACTTTGACATTCAGAGAAAAACATTCTGTTATTTCCACGCAGAGCTGTAGGCGAAAGCGGGACTTACTGTATGCGGCGCCCGCCGTCCGATCCGCCGTTCCCAAATCACTTCATAATGAGAATATGCTAAATAGTAACGGAGAGGGAAGTGTTCCTCCTGTGGGAGGGCGACGGCCTCTCGCCGCCATATTGTTATGGAGAGAGAAGTGTTCCTCCTGTGGGAGGGCGATGGCCTCTCGCCGCCATATTGTTACGGAGAGAGAAGCGTTCCTCCTGTGGGAGGGCGATGGCCTCTCGCCGCCATATTGTTACGGAGAGAGAAGCGTTCCTCCTGTGGGAGGGCGACGGCCTCTCGCCGCCATATTGTTACGGAGAGAGAAGCGTTCCTCCTGTGGGAGGGCGACGGCCTCTCGCCGCCATATTGTTACGGAGAGAGAAGCGTTCCTCCTGTCGGAGGGCGATGGCCTCTCGCCGCCATGTTGTTACGGAGAGAGAAGTGTTCCTCCTGTGGGAGGGCGATGGCCACTCGCCGCCATATTGTAACGGAGAGAGAAGCGTTCCTCCTGTGGGAGGGCGATGGCCTCTCGCCGCCATATTGTAACGGAGAGAGAAGCGTTCCTCCTGTGAGAGGGCGATGGCCTCTCGCCGACATATTGTAGGGTTCCTGAACCTGGGAACTCAGCACAGGGACGGTGGGAACCCCTGATAATGGGCACAGCGAGTGTACAGACCCAGGACCTCAGCACAGGGATGGTGGGAACCCGGAACAGGGATGGTGGGAACCCCTTATAACGGGCACAACGGGTGTACAGACCCGAGAACTCAGCACAGGGATGGTGGGAACCCCTCATAATGGGCAAAGCGGGTGTACAGACCTGGGAACTCAGTACAGGGATGGTGGGAACCCCTCATAATGGGCACAGCGGGTGTACAGACCTGGGAACTCAATACAGGGATGGTGGGGACCCCTCATAATGTGTACAGTGAGTGTACAGAGCTGGGAAGGGATGGTGGGAACTGTTGGGGTTCTATCTCTCCGGGGGGCCCCATGGTCACACACACATATTCGATATTCCCGGATTACACGTGATAATTATGGCGTGACGCAGTGACAGACATGACGTGACCCAGTGACACACATTACGCTACGCGGTGACACACAGGACGCGACGCGGTGACACACACGATGCGACGTGGTGACACACAGGACGCGACGCGGTGACACACACAACGCGACGCGGTGACACACAGGACGCGGTGACACACGTCCTGACGTGGTGACACACATGACCTGACGCGGTGACACACATGACCTGACGCGGTGACACACATGACCTGACGCGGTGACACACATCACGCGACGCGGTGACACACATCACGCGACGCGGTGACACACATGACCTGACGCGGTGACACACATGACCTGACGCGGTGAGGGTCGCTCCGGCCGTTTTCGAAGTACTTTGTGGAAGTTTGGCGGATCTGGGTGGGAATGTCGCCATCAATCACGGCGGTTCGGAGGATTTATCCGGGACGCCATAACCCGGGAGGGGACGCTCCGGATGACAGGAACTCGTTTCAGAAGCAATCTGTGGCGCGGCGCTCAGCCTCTCCCCGGGGGGATGGGACAATTGAGCTCGGGCCGACGCCGTTGTTTGATGGCCATCTCCGGAGCCGGCGCCGCGTTACCATCGGCCCCCGCTAAGAATAACTGCGCCTGGATGGCGGAAAATAAATAAGGCATCTCGGCGCGCGGAGTGGAGCGACTTCAATTCTGACTCTATCATTTCTCGCTGTCCGAAAAATGAATTCGGGTGATGTATGGAAAACAGCGAGACGGCGGCGGCGGGAGAGGAGCATCAGACATTACGGCGCGTGGATGAACATGACAGCGAGGTGCGCCGCTCACCTCCATTCCCGCAGATAGATTGCTTATGTGCCATCAAATGCAAAAAAAAAATACTTCCAACAAACTTTTTTTTTTACTTCAACTTTCTGGAGGGAAGAAGACGCGGCGGTCTGAAAGATTCGCTATTCGGACGATTTAAAGCGGAGGTACGATAGGATGCTTTTTCACCTTTGCCCCTCCCCCCTCATCAACATAATAAAACCTGTCCGTTTTCACTGCATACCTTATTTTCGACCCGGTGATGTCATCACTGGGTCTCTGTGCTTCTCTATGCGATGCAGGCAGACCATGGCTGGTGGGAGGGGCCAACAGTGAAGCTTCCTGAAAACATCACAGCGCCCTTTCTCTGTACTTAGCCCTGATGCAAGCGGTGGGAGGAGTTATGCAGGCCATAGACGATTCGAACATCGGCCGTTTTTTTTTTAAAAAAGAACCCTGAAAATCGGTCGTTTGTTTGGCCAACGTTACCACCAACCATTAAGAAAATCGTCCGACTACATCATATATTTCACCCAGGGGTGGACTGACAGCTCATGGGGCCCCCGGGCAATAGGGGATCATGGGACCCCTGTGTCCTCGTCCACACTCAAACCACACCCCAAAAAAAGCCTATGAAAGGCACCAGGAGCATCTCATGGGGCCCCCTACTGACCCCGGGCCCTCGGGCAGTGCCCCGAGTTGCCAAATGGTCAGTCCGCCCCTGATTTCACCCCATAACTTCTGTCCCTTGCAGGTCACGGCTCATGCGCGGATTTTTTTATCGGTAAAATGATTGGCTGATTTGCCCATCATTGCCGGGAAAATCGTCCAAATCGGCTGCGAATTTTCCAATGTGACTGATAAAAAAACTGTGCAAAAAACCTGAAAAATGGCCGACCAATTACCCCAACAGTGAGAAAATCGGCCAATTTTTTTTTTTTTGGATGATTTTCGACCCGTCTACGACTGGCATTATGCAAAATATCGAAGTGCCTCGATGTCGGTCTAGGGGGGCGTGTCTAGGCAGGCTGTATTTGCGTGCAGACATGTGATGCCGGGCTTTCACGATTGGAAGAATTGAAATCCACTGAATAAAAGAGGCGCGGCCAGGGACAGTCAGTCTGGGGAGGAAAGCGCTAGATGATGCTGGACGTCCTCCAGCCAGGAAATGAGGCGGAGCTCTGTCTGACCTGCTGCATCTTCATTGTGAGAAGCTCCCAGTGTGCAGTGACATCAGAGGAAGGCGGGACAAGGGGAGGAGCTGGGAATACCTGAATTCAGGAATACGCATGGGTCACATTCGATCCCCGCTTGGGCCGTGTGCTTTCTGGCTGTTACCCCTCAGACCTTGATGGGGCTCTTTAATTCTGTCCGGGTGCAGGGAATGCTGGAGGCGTGTCATATCCATCCTCATCCCTCGGATACAGTGCTGTGCAAAAGTTTTAGGCGGGTGTGTAGGAATGCAGTGAAGGAAGGATGCTTTCATAAATATCTGTTTTAACGGTTTATTTTTATCAATTTACACAAAGCAAAGTGAGCGAACAGAAGAAAAATCTAAAATCGATATTTGGTGCGACCGCCCTATGGGTTCAACTCATCAAGATCAAGAAGCATAAAGAAACGAGTAATGTTGAGGAGCATAGACGCAGTGGTGGGGTAACGTTGAGGAGTGTAGACGCAGTGGTCGGGTAATGTTGAGGAGTGTAGACGCAGTGGTCGGGTAATGTTGAGGAGTGTAGACGCAGTGGTCGGGTAATGTTGAGGAGCGTAGACGCAGTGGTCGGGTAATGTTGAGGAGTGTAGACGCAGTGGTCGGGTAATGTTGAGGAGCGTAGACGCAGTGGTCGGGTAATGTTGAGGAGCGTAGACGCAGTGGTCGGGTAACGTTGAGGAGCGTAGACGCAGTGGTGGGGTAATGTTGAGGACCGTAGACGCAGTGGTCAGGGAATGTTGAGGAGTGTAGACGCAGTGGTCGGGTAATGTTGAGGAGCGTAGACGCAGTGGTGGGGTAATGTTGAGGAGTGTAGACGCAGTGGTCGGGTAATGTTGAGCGTAGACGCAGTGGTGGGGTAATGTTGAGGAGTGTAGACGCAGTGGTGGGGTAATGTTGAGGACCGTAGACGCAGTGGTCAGGGAATGTTGAGGAGTGTAGACGCAGTGGTCGGGTAATGTTGAGGAGCGTAGACGCAGTGGTGGGGTAATGTTGAGGAGCGTAGACGCAGTGGTCGGGTAATGTTGAGGACCGTAGACGCAGTGGTCGGGTAATGTTGAGGACCGTAGACGCAGTGGTCGGGTAATGTTGAGGAGCGTAGACGCAGTGGTCGGGTAATGTTGAGGACCGTAGACGCAGTGGTCGGGTAATGTTGAGGACCGTAGACGCAGTGGTCGGGTAATGTTGAGGACCGTAGACGCAGTGGTCGGGTAATGTTGAGGAGCGTAGACGCAGCGGTCGGGTAATGTTGACGCAGTGGTCGGGTAATGTTGAGGACCGTAGACGCAGTGGTCGGGTAATGTTGAGGACCGTAGACGCAGTGGTCGGGTAATGTTGAGGAGCGTAGACGCAGCGGTCGGGTAATGTTGAGGACTGTAGATGCAGTGGTCGGGTAATGTTGAGGAGCGTAGACGCAGTGGTCGGGTAATGTTGAGGAGCGTAGACGCAGTGGTCGGGTAATGTTGCGGAGCGTAGACGCAGTGGTGGGGTAATGTTGTGGAGCGTAGATGCAGTGGTCGGGTAATGTTGAGGAGCGTAGACGCAGTGGTGGGGTAATGTTGAGGAGCGCAGACGCAGTGGTCGGGTAATGTTGAGGAGCGTAGACGCAGTGGTCGGGTAATGTTGAGGAGCGTAGACGCAGTGGTCGGGTAATGTTGAGGAGTGTAGACGCAGTGGTCGGGTAATGTTGCGGAGCGTAGACGCAGTGGTCGGGTAATGTTAAGGACTGTAGACGCAGTGGTCGGGTAATGTTGCGGAGCGTAGACGCAGTGGTGGGGTAATGTTGTGGAGCGTAGATGCAGTGGTCGGGTAATGTTGAGGAGCGTAGACGCAGTGGTGGGGTAATGTTGAGGAGCGCAGACGCAGTGGTGGGGTAATGTTGAGGAGCGTAGACGCAGTGGTCGGGTAATGTTGAGGAGCGTAGACGCAGTGGTCGGGTAATGTTGCGGAGCGTAGACGCAGTGGTCGGGTAATGTTGAGGACCGTAGACGCAGTGGTCGGGTAATGTTGAGGACCATAGACGCAGCGGTCGGGTAATGTTGAGGAGCGTAGACGCAGCGGTCGGGTCATGTTGAGGAGCGTAGACGCAGCGGTCTGGTAATGTTGAGGAGCGTAGACGCAGTGGTCGGGTCATGTTGAGGAGCGTAGACGCAGTGGTCGGGTCATGTTGAGGAGCGTAGACGCAGTGGTCGGGTAATGTTGAGGAGTGTAGACGCAGCAATTGGGTAATGTTGAGGACTGTAGATGCAGTGGTCGGGTAATGTTGAGGAGCGTAGACGCAGTGGTCGGGTAATGTTGAGGAGCGTAGACGCAGTGGTCGGGTAATGTTGCGGAGCGTAGACGCAGTGGTCGGGTAATGTTGAGGAGCGTAGACGCAGTGGTCGGGTAATGTTGAGGAGCGTAGACGCAGTGGTCAGGTAATGCTGAGGACCGTAGACGCAGTGGTCGGGGAATGTTGAGGAGTGTAGACGCAGTGGTCGGGTAATGTTGAGGAGCGTAGACGCAGTGGTCGGGTAATGTTGCGGAGCGTAGACGCAGTGGTCGGGTAATGTTGAGGAGTGTAGACGCAGTGGTCGGGTAACGTTGAGGAGTGTAGACGCAGTGGTCGGGTAATGTTGAGGAGCGTAGACGCAGTGGTCGGGTAATGTTGCGGAGCGTAGACGCAGTGGTCGGGTAATGTTGCGGAGCGTAGACGCAGTGGTCGGGTAATGTTGAGGAGCGTAGATGCAGTGGTGGGGTAATGTTGAGGAGCGTAGATGCAGTGGTCGGGTAATGTTGAGGACTGTAGATGCAGTGGTCGGGTAATGTTGAGGACCGTAGACGCAGTGGTCGGGTAATGTTGAGGACCGTAGACGCAGTGGTCGGGTAATGTTGAGGAGCGTAGACGCAGTGGTCGGGTAATGTTGAGGACCGTAGACGCAGTGGTCGGGTAATGTTGAGGACCGTAGACGCAGTGGTCGGGTAATGTTGAGGAGCGTAGACGCAGCGGTCGGGTAATGTTGAGGACCGTAGACGCAGCGGTCGGGTAATGTTGAGGAGTGTAGATGCAGTGGTCGGGTAATGTTGAGGAGCGTAGATGCAGTGGTCGGGTAATGTTGAGGAGCGTAGATGCAGTGGTCGGGTAATGTTGAGGAGCGTAGACGCAGTGGTGGGGTAATGTTGAGGAGCGTAGACGCAGTGGTGGGGTAATGTTGAGGAGTGTAGACGCAGTGGTCGGGTAATGTTGAGGACCGTAGACGCAGTGGTCGGGTAATGTTGAGGACCGTAGACGCAGTGGTCGGGTAATGTTGAGGAGCGTAGACGCAGCGGTCGGGTAATGTTGAGGACTGTAGATGCAGTGGTCGGGTAATGTTGAGGAGCGTAGACGCAGTGGTCGGGTAATGTTGAGGAGCGTAGACGCAGTGGTCGGGTAATGTTGCGGAGCGTAGACGCAGTGGTCGGGTAATGTTAAGGACTGTAGACGCAGTGGTCGGGTAATGTTGCGGAGCGTAGACGCAGTGGTGGGGTAATGTTGTGGAGCGTAGATGCAGTGGTCGGGTAATGTTGAGGAGCGTAGACGCAGTGGTGGGGTAATGTTGAGGAGCGTAGACGCAGTGGTGGGGTAATGTTGAGGAGCGCAGACGCAGTGGTCGGGTAATGTTGAGGAGCGTAGACGCAGTGGTCGGGTAATGTTGAGGAGCGTAGACGCAGTGGTCGGGTAATGTTGCGGAGCGTAGACGCAGTGGTCGGGTAATGTTAAGGACTGTAGACGCAGTGGTCGGGTAATGTTGCGGAGCGTAGACGCAGTGGTGGGGTAATGTTGTGGAGCGTAGATGCAGTGGTCGGGTAATGTTGAGGAGCGTAGACGCAGTGGTGGGGTAATGTTGAGGAGCGCAGACGCAGTGGTCGGGTAATGTTGAGGAGCGTAGACGCAGTGGTCGGGTAATGTTGAGGAGCGTAGACGCAGTGGTCGGGTAATGTTGCGGAGCGTAGACGCAGTGGTCGGGTAATGTTGAGGACCATAGACGCAGCGGTCGGGTAATGTTGAGGAGCGTAGACGCAGCGGTCGGGTCATGTTGAGGAGCGTAGACGCAGTGGTGGGGTAATGTTGAGGAGCGTAGACGCAGTGGTGGGGTAATGTTGAGGAGCGTAGACGCAGCGGTCTGGTAATGTTGAGGAGCGTAGACGCAGCGGTCGGGTAATGTTGAGGAGCGTAGACGCAGTGGTCGGGTCATGTTGAGGAGCGTAGACGCAGTGGTCGGGTCATGTTGAGGAGCGTAGACGCAGTGGTCGGGTAATGTTGAGGAGTGTAGACGCAGCAATTGGGTAATGTTGAGGACTGTAGATGCAGTGGTCGGGTAATGTTGAGGAGCGTAGACGCAGTGGTCGGGTAATGTTGAGGAGCGTAGACGCAGTGGTCGGGTAATGTTGCGGAGCGTAGACGCAGTGGTCGGGTAATGTTGAGGAGCGTAGACGCAGTGGTCAGGTAATGTTGCGGAGCGTAGACGCAGTGGTCGGGTAATGTTGAGGAGCGTAGACGCAGTGGTCAGGTAATGCTGAGGACCGTAGACGCAGTGGTCGGGGAATGTTGAGGAGTGTAGACGCAGTGGTCGGGTAATGTTGAGGAGCGTAGACGCAGTGGTCGGGTAATGTTGCGGAGCGTAGACGCAGTGGTCGGGTAATGTTGAGGAGTGTAGACGCAGTGGTCGGGTAACGTTGAGGAGTGTAGACGCAGTGGTCGGGTAATGTTGAGGAGCGTAGACGCAGTGGTCGGGTAATGTTGCGGAGCGTAGATGCAGTGGTCGGGTAATGTTGAGGAGCGTAGATGCAGTGGTGGGGTAATGTTGAGGAGCGTAGATGCAGTGGTCGGGTAATGTTGAGGAGCGTAGATGCAGTGGTCGGGTAATGTTGCGGAGCGTAGACGCAGTGGTCGGGTAATGTTGCGGAGCGTAGACGCAGTGGTCGGGTAATGTTGAGGAGCGTAGATGCAGTGGTGGGGTAATGTTGAGGAGCGTAGATGCAGTGGTCGGGTAATGTTGAGGACTGTAGATGCAGTGGTCGGGTAATGTTGAGGAGCGTAGACGCAGTGGTGGGGTAATGTTGAGGACCGTAGACGCAGTGGTCGGGTAATGTGGAGGAGCGTAGACGCAGTGGTGGGGTAATGTTGAGGAGTGTAGATGCAGTGGTCGGGTAATGCAGTGGTCGGGTGGTCGGAACCCCCATCTACTGTCTGGAGAAGTCTGGCCAGAAGTGGTCTTCATGAAAGAATTGCGCCCAAAAAGCCTCCAACATGGAAACAAGGCTAAGCGAGTCAGCTATGCAGGAAATCATAGGAACTGGGGGGCAGGAAAACATGGGAAATGGGGGGCAGGAAAACATGGGAATGGGGGGGGGGCAGGAAAACATGGGAACTGGGGGGCAGAAAAATTGCAGCAGGTGTTCTGGACTGAGGCATCACAATGTGAAATATTTGGCTGTAGCAGGAGCCAGTTTGTTGGGGGAAGGGCTGGAGAGCAGTAGAACAATGAGTGTCTGCAGCCAACTGTGAAGCATGGTGGAGGTTCCCTGTAAGTTTGGGGCTGCATTTCTGCAAATGGAGTTGGAGATTTGGTCAGGATCAATGCTGAGGAATACAGGCAGATACTTCACCATCAGGGAGGCGTGTGATTGGCCCCAAATTCATTCTTCTGCAGGACAACCACCCCAAACATACAGCCAATGTCACGAAGAACGATCTTCAGTGTACAGAAGTACAAGGAGTCCTGGAAGTGATGGTTTGGCCCCCACAGAGCCCCGATCTCCCCATCATGGAGTCTGTCTGGGATGACATAAAGAGAGAGAAGGATTGGAGGCGGCCGACATCCACAGAAGATCTGGGCTGAGTCCTCCGAGATGGACAGAGAACGACCGACCGGCCGACTTCCTTCACCGGGTGCAAGTCTATCTAGGAGAAAGGTGGGGGGGGGGGCACACCAATACTATCACAGGATTTGGGGGGAGGGGGGGCACACCAATACT
Organism: Staurois parvus; assembly: GCF_062004578.1. NCBI lineage: Eukaryota > Metazoa > Chordata > Amphibia > Anura > Ranidae > Staurois > Staurois parvus. Next base: position 46,406 of record NW_028320235.1, read on the forward strand.
GATCACAGGATTTGGGGGGAGGGGGGGGCCACACCAAATATTGACTGGATTTGGATTTCTCAGAGAGTGCCCCCTGCCGAATGCAAGTGGTAGTTATGATATTTTTATGGGCAGAATTTGATCTCATTAAAAGGTGCTCTGTGATTGGAGGAGGGGCAGATGAATGTCAAGATCTCCTTTCCTCCAATCACACCCCCCCAGAAAGAATGCCGGATGTTAAGGGCGATGCTGGAGTGCGCCCCTGCTGTGATCTGACCCCTCCCCCGTAGACAGGACTGCACGTCCCAGCACTGGAGATTCGGAGCAGAGATGGGTATCATGGTGCGGCCCGGACACACGGGGCGCTTCCATCCGGACCATTTATTTTGTATCAAATTGTTCAACTTTAACAGATGATAAGGGCTGAGACCAGGGGCGGACTGACAACTCATGGGGCCCCCGGGCAATAGGGGACCACGGGGCCCCTGCAGGGGTGGACTGACAACTCATGGGGCCTCCGGGTAATAGGGGACCACGGGGGCCCTGTGTCCTCGCCCACACTCAAACTACACCCAAAAAAGCCTATGAAAAAGGTACCAGGGGCATCTCATGGGGACCCCTTCTGACCCCGGGCCCTCAGGCAGTGCCCGAGTTCCCAAATGGTCAGTCCGCCCCTGGCTGAGACTGGAGACGTGTAGTGTTGGGAAATACACGGAAATGCTAAATTCTTGTTTCTTTTTGGCCCGAATTGGTTACAAATGTTTGCTATTCCCTCCAGTGTTCTCTGGAATTGTTACATTGTATCTCCTCCCACAAAGATTTATTTCCTGTGCTCCTCGGCTCCATCTAGTGGCCATAATCAGGAATTATAAAACTGTAACTACAACCAAAAGATAAACTATCAATAATACCCTCTCACATATATGAGATCCAACAAAGTGCAAATCAACACAAGAATCCAATATGTAAATAAAAAACCCTAAACATAAATACGAATATATAGAAAGTGAACCCAAATATTAAAAATAAAAAAATCTCAAAATACCCAATAAAAAATAAAAATAATTGAAAAATCATAATCCAAAATTATAAATCACTCGTGTCCAAAAATTATTACAAATTTTTGGACACGAGTGACTTATAATTTTGGATTATATTTTTTCAATTATTTTGATTTTTATTGGGTATTTTGGGATTTTGTAATTTTTTTATTTTTAATATTTGGGTTCACTTTATATATATATTAGTATTTATGTTTAGGGTTATTTATTTACATATTGGATTCTTGTGTTTATAATCTGGTATTTCCTATAATAACAACATTCTTCCAGAAGAGAAAACATCCAAAAGAATGTTAGTTTTTTTTTGTTTTTGTTTTTTACACACAGACCCCTTTATATAGAAAAAAAACCCCTTTATTTTAAGAGCCCTTTTTTTTATACACAGACCTTTTTATTTTTTATACAAAACCCCCTTTTTTTTTACATAGACCCTTTTTTTGTTTTTTTACAAAAATCCCTTTTTATACACAGACTCTTTTTTTTTTATACAAAACCCCCTTTTTATACACAGACCCCTTTGTTTTATACAAAAAAACTTTTTTTTTTTTTACATAGACCCTTTTTTTAATACAAAAAACCCTGTTTTATACAAAGACACTTTTTTTTATACACAGACCCCTTTTTTATACAAAACCCCCTTTTTTTTTTTTTTTTTATACACAGACCCCTTTTTTATACACAGACCCGCTTTAACACCCTTTTTTTTTTTTTTTTTTTTTTACAAAACCCCCTTTTTTATACACAGACCCCCTATCTTATACACAGACCCCCTTTTTCATACAAAATCTCCATTTTTACACACAGGCCCCTTTTTTTATACAAAGACCCTTATTTTTATACACAGATCCGCTTTTTTTTTTACAAAAAACCCTGTTTTATACACAGACCTCTCTTTATATACACAGACCCCTTTTTTTAATACACAGACCTGCTTTTTTGTACCCTTTTTTATTAAGGTTAGGTTAATTTTTTTATTATTATTACTGTATTTTTTTGTTTTGGTGTTTATTATTATTATTATCTCTTAGATTGTAAGCTCCCAGGATCAGGGCCCTCCTAACCCTCTTGTATTGAAATGTATTGTCTCTCTTTATTTTGTAAAGCGCTGAGCAAACTGTTGGCGCTATTTAAATCCTGTATAATAATAATAATAATACTTTTTTTTAGGTTAGGGATTATTATTTATTTATGATTTATTTATCATGATTTTTTTATTTATATTTGTTTTTTTTTTATTTATTTTACATTTATTCATATATAATAATCATAATAATCATAATAATAATAATAAAATGAATAAATGTAAAATAAATACACAAATACATTAAAACAAATATACATAAATACTTGTAATAATTAATTAATAATTAACTCATAACCTTAACCCCCTAAAGCCTAAAAAAGTAATAAAATAATTATTTATTTAATTATTATTATCATTAACGCTGTATTTTTTGTTTCAGTGTTTATTATTATTATCTCTTAGATTGTAAGCTCCCAGGATCAGGGCCCTCCTATCCCTCTTGCATTGAACTGTATTGTTGCTGTATTGTCTCCCTTTATTTTGTAAAGCGCTGAGCAAACTGTTGGCGCCATAAATCCTGTATAATAATAAGAAGAATTATTATTATTAATAATAATATACTTTATTTCATTTTTTTAAGGTTAGAGATTATTATTTATTTATGATTTATTTATTTACATGTGTATTTATTTGATTTGTTTTACATTTATTCATATAAAATAATAATAATAATAATAATAAATGAATAAATGTAAAATAAATACACAAACACATTAAAACAATTATAAATAAATACTTGCAATAATAAATTAATAATTAACTCATAATCTTAACCCCCAAAAGCCTAAAAAAGTAATAAAGCAATAAATATTTTTTAATTATCATTATTACTGTATTTTTTTGTTTCAGTGTTTTTTATTATTATTATTATTATTATTATCTCTTAGATTGTAAGCTCCCAGGATCAGGGCCCTCCTATCCCTCTTGTATTGAACTGTATTGTTGCTGTATTGTCTCCCGTTATATTGTACAGCGCTGAGCAAACTGTTGGCGCCATAAATCCTGTATAATAATAATAATAATTATTATTATTAATAATACTTTCATTTTTTTTTTAGGTTAGGGATTATTTATTTATGATTTATTTATCATGATTTTTTTTATTTATATGTGTATTTATTTGATTTGTTTTACATTTATTCATATAAAATAATAATAATAATAATAATAAATGAATAAATGTAAAATAAATACACAAACACATTAAAACAATTATAAATAAATACTTGCAATAATAAATTAATAATTAACTCATAATCTTAACCCCCTAAAGCCTAAAAAAGTAATAAAGCAATCATTATTTTTTAATTATCATTATTACTGTATTTTTTTGTTTCAGTGTTTATTAATATTATTATTATTATTATTATTATCTCTTAGATTGTAAGCTCCCAGGATCAGGGCCCTCCTATCCCTCTTGTATTGAACTGTATTGTCTCCCGTTATATTGTACAGCGCTGAGCACACTGTTGGCGCCATAAATCCTGTATAATAATAATAAGAATTATTATTATTATTATTATTATTATTAATAATAATACTTTCATTTTTTTTTTAGGTTAGGGATTATTTATTTATGATTTATTTATCATGATTTTTTTTTATTTATGTGTATTTATTTGATTTTTTTTACATTTATTCATATATAATAATAATAATAAATTAACAAATGTAAAATAAATATACAAATATATTAAAACAATTATAACTAAATACTTATAATAATAAATTAATAATTAATTCATAACCTTAACCCCCTAACGCCTAAAAAAGTAATAAAATAATATATTTTTTTAAATTATTATTATTGATCTGTATTGTTGCTGTATTGTCTCCCGTTATATTGTAAAGCGCTGAGCAAACTGTTGGCGCCATAAATCCTGTATAATAATAATAATAATAGTAATAATAATACTTTATTTCATTTTTTTTTAAGGTTAGGGATTATTTATTTATGATTTTTTTTATGTGTATTTATTTGATTTATTTTACATTTATTCATATATTATTATTTTTTTACATTTGAGCAGAAAAGCGCAAAAAAAAACCCCATGCATTAAAATGCGTGAAAGCACACAAAAAAACGTGCCAATTGCGCATTTCTATTCTTTTCTATGTGAATAAAAATGCGCCAAAATTGTGCAAATTCGGCCAAAACTTTTTTGGCGCTCCAGGCGACTCGGAGGGGAGATGTGAACCGTCTCCACAGAGTAATATTGATTCTCCCCCGGAGCATTTTGGAGCTTCGCGCCTCAAAGCGTCGTACAGGAACGATCGCCAGAGGAGCTCCGCCATAGAAGGACCATCTGAGATCCTGGCAGACCGGTTGGTGGTCTTAGTGTGACTCCTGCTGGTCAGATTTGGTATTTTTCTGTTTCCAGAGATGATCTCCTTCCTCCCATCCTCCGCACAGAGACAGCAGAGTTCCAGCCAGGAAATGGGAATTTCCTGGAATTCATCGTAGAACTTTGACCGAAGTCCGGCGCACCTCGTGGCAGATCGATGTCTTGGTTCGCCAGGGAAATTCGATAAAAGTTTGCCGCACAAAGCCGCGGTCTTCTGAGAACATCTGGGTGTATGGATCCTCCGGGAACGATCGACGTACGAATCGGAAGGGTGAGAATCGTATTCGCAGAAACGCCGATTCCATTACGGCGCGGTGAATTTGGCGCCACATCCTACAGTCTGAGATCGCGCTGCGGTCAATGGGAACCCGATCCATCCAATCCAATGGTCACCTCGACACGATCAGGTCATCTTCAGATCTGCAGATTCCCCTTTAAATGCTCCCCGGTGATCCTGCCAATTAGCTGCTTCTTCAGGCACTTCCTGTTATAGGGTGACAACGCTCTGTCCCCATCTCCTAATTGTGCTCCTGCGTTGTCACCAGGGGCGGACTGACCATTTGGAAACTTGGGCACTGCCCGAGGGCCCGGGGTCAGTAGGGGGCCCCATGAGATGCCCCTGGTACCTTTTTCATAGGCTTTTTAAGTTTGGGCAAGGACACAGGGGCCCCATGATCCCCTATTGCCTGGGGGCCCCATGAGTTGTCAGTCCGCCCCTGGTTGTCACCCACCCTGGGCCTCTGATTGAGAGTACAAGTTTGGGCGCACATGACACAGGACGGTCCAGTGTTGTCGCCGTCAGGAAACCCGCCCTGCCCCCGGGTTCACACTGACGCGTTCTGCAGAAACGCACAGCAGTCCGTCCCATGGGACGCGTTCACATCTCCCCGTTGTCACCCGCTGCGTTTTTTTTTGTAAAGGCTCAGCCCGGGTTCACAACAATGTGGTACGGAATTCGCAGCGATTTCTGTGTGAACCGTTCATGTGAACCGATGCGGGTGCGTATGTTAACAACACCCCAAAATCGGTCCGAAAAATGCAGTGCGATGCGCAGAATCGGATCACAGAGGTGTGACTACCCGTGCGATCCGATTCTAGTGCGGACCCAAAAAAAGGGTCCTGCACCTTTGTGCGATCTGACCCTTACAAAAATTGCACCGCACAGAAATCGCATGTGATCTGCGCAGGAATGCGGTTCCAGTGTGAGTCCCATGATGCGATATGCCACGCCGCATGTATGTGACCGCGGACTTCGGGGCTTTCTTTGGTTCTATAGACTTCAATGGGAACGCTGCAGAAAAGCACGTATTGCGTTTTTTGCCGCGACTTTGAAGCATTTTACGTTTTAAAATCTGCCTAGAAACGAAAATAAGTGTCAAAACGCACTGCAGAAAGCGATCGAACGCAACCTGCAGAGGTGTGAAGCTAGACTCCCCCCCCTCCCCCCCGGTCACATGAAAGCCGATTGTGAAATCGTGTAACTGACAGTGAAGTCGCACGATTTAAAAAATTGGGTGACCTGCTGATTTCCTCGCGATTCGCGGATGGACTACTACAGAAATCGGTGCAGCTCCAACCGCACCGATATGACCGCTGTAATGGTGGACAATAGGGTGCGACTTGGCCTATGATTTGCAAGTCGCTTGGCGTGCAAATCGCAATCGATGTGAGCGGGGGCTTAGAAAGGTTGCAGGAGGGAATCGGTTCCTCTTTATGCCACCACTGCTGCCCCTTCTATCCAGGTGTACAGGGGCCACATGGGCCCCCTGGAGCATGGGGCTGCATGGGCCCCCTGGAGCATGGGGCTGCATGGGCCCCTTGGAGCATGGGGCTGCATGGGCCCCTTGGAGCATGGGGCTGCATGGGCCCCCTGGAGCATGGGGCTGCATGGGCCCCCTGGAGCATGGGGCTGCATGGGCCCCCTGGAGCATGGGGCTGGATCGACCCCCTGGAGCATGGGGCTGGATCGACCCCCTGGAGCTTGGGGCTGCATGGGCCCCCTGGAGCTTGGGGCTGCATGGACCCCCCTGGAGCTTGGGGCTGCATGGACCCCCCTGGAGCTTGGGGCTGCATGGACCCCCCTGGAGCTTGGGGCTGCATGGCCCCCCTGGAGCTTGGGGCTGCATGGCCCCCCTGGAGCTTGGGGCTGCATGGCCCCCCTGGAGCTTGGGGCTGGATCGACCCCCTGGAGCTTGGGGCTGGATCGGCCCCCTGGAGCTTGGGGCTGGATCGGCCCCCTGGAGCATGGGGCTGGATCGACCCCCTGGAGCAGGGGGCTGCATGGGCCCCCTGGAGCAGGGGGCTGCATGGGCCCCCTGGAGCAGGGGGCTGCATGGGCCCCCTGGAGCAGGGGGCTGCATGGGCCCTTTGGAGCTTGGGGCTGCATGGACCCCCTGGAGCTCGGGGCAGCATGGGCCCCCTGGAGCTTGGGACTGGATCGACCCCTGTACAGATGCCCCTGCTAGGCCCATTACTCTTTAGACTGATGACCTGCAGGGGCTTTTCTATGGAAAAAAAAAATAAGGCGCTGAAAATTGTCGCCGTTCACAGGCGTGCGCCATTGTTCGGCTCGACGCGTTGGGTGTCTGTTGACTCTGCACAGCTTCATCTGTTATCGTTTACCGAAAAAAGAAATCCTGGTTAATGAATTGCATTTCTCTGCCTTAAAATGAACTTTTGTGAACATTTGCGCTTGATAAAACTTTGCGCAAAATATTGCGCGAGATACGAAAATTGGACGTGCCAACGTTTTATTCATCAGGGTGCCGACTTCTCAGCAAATCTATCATGTGTGGGGGGAGGGATTCATGTCATCTTCAAGCCTGAAAACCAATGGTTAGCACTTCCACCTGGCAGTACTCGGGTCGTTGGTTCGAATCCCAACCATGGCTCCTCCTGCCTGGAGTTTGCATGTTCTCCCTGTGCCTGCGTGGGTTTCCTCCGGGTACTCCGGTTTCCTCCCACACTCCAAAGACATGCTGGGAGGTGAATTGTCTCCTGTCTAAATTGTCCCTAGTATGTGTATGTATGACTGTGAGTTAGGGACCTTAGATTGTACGCTCCTCGGGGGCGGGGACTGATGGGAATGTACAATATATATGTAAAGTGAAATACATAAATAATGGGTGCAAATTATTCCATCAATTCTGAAGATTTACATTTACCTGATAAAAGAACAATGTGTGTGCGCTCCTCTCCTGCACTCCTCTCCTGCGCTCCTCTCCTGCACTCCTCTCCTGCGCTCCTCGCTCCTCCTCCGCGCTCCTCCCCCGATCTACGATTCCCTTTAGACATTTTCTTACATACAGATGCTTGCAACAATTTTTTGGTCATGCTGGGGTTCTATTGTTGCTGGTGGGGGCATGCAGTTGCTGGGGGGATCTATTGTTACTGTAGAGAATCTATTGCTGGTTGGGGCATGATGTGGATAGAGGGATCTATTGTTGCTGTGGAGAATTTATCATTGTTTGGTGTTCTATTATTGGTGGGGGCGTGCTGTTGCTGGGGGATCTATTGTTAATGTAGAGAATATATTCTTGTTTGGGGTTCTGTTGTTGGTGGGGGCATGCTGTTGCTGGGGGATCTATTGTTGAGTTGGGGCATCTATTGTTGCTGTGGAGAATGTATTATTGTTGTTTGGGGTTCTATTGTTGCTGGTGGAGGCATGCTGTTGCTAGGGGGGATCTTTTGTTGCTGTGGAGAATCTATTGTTTGGGGTTCTATTGTTGCTGGTCAGGGCATGCTGTTGCTGGGGATCTACTGTTGCTGTGGAGAATTTGTTTTTGATTGGGGTTCTATTGTTGCTGGTGGAGGCATGCTGTTGCTAGGGGGGATCTTTTGTTGCTGTGGAGAATCTATTGTTTGGGGTTCTATTGTTGCTGGTCAGGGCATGCTGTTGCTGGGGATCTACTGTTGCTGTGGAGAATTTGTTTTTGATTGGGGTTCTATTGTTGATGGTGCGGGCATGCTGTTGCTGGGGGATCTATTGCTGGTGGGGGATCTAATGTTGATAATTTATTGATGTTTGGGGTTCTGTTGTTTCTGGCAGGGGCATGCTGCTGCTGGGGTGGGGATCTATTGTTGCGCACCGCACGGTTGTTCACCTTGCTGAGCTCCAAGAGAGATTATATGCCGATTGTACAGCTTGGACCCGAGTTAGCAGCGATCCCCGACTACACGCCCCATTCTACGGGATTCATGACCGGGACATGACTTGTGTCCTGGAGAATCTTCGTGATGTGTGCGCTCTGTGTGCGCTCTGTGTGAGTTCTGTGTGTGCGCTCTGTGTGAGTTCTGTGTGTGCGTTCTGTGTGTGCGTTCTGTGTGTGCGGCTCTGTGTGAGTTCTGTGTGCGCTCTGTGTGTGAGCTCTGTGTGTGCGCTCTGTGTGTGCGCTCTGTGTGCGTTCTGTGTGTGCGCTCTGTGTGTGAGCTCTGTGTGCGCTCTGTGTGTGCGCTCTGTGTGCGTTCTGTGTGTGCGCTCTGTGTGTGCTCTGTGTGAGTTCTGTGTGTGCGCTCTGTGTGCGTTCTGTGTGTGCGCTCTGTGTGCGTTCTGCGTGTGCGCTCTGTGTGCGTTCTATGTGTGCGCTCTGTGTGCGTTCTGTGTGAGCTCTGTGTGCGCTCCGTGTGTGAGCTCTGTGTGTGAGCTCTGTGTGTGCGCTCTGTGTGTGAGCTCTGTGTGTGCGCTCTGTGTGTGAGCTCTGTGTGTGAGCTCTGTGTGTGTGCTCTGTGTGCGCTCTGTGTGCGCTCTGTGTGTGAGCTCTGTGTGTGCGCTCTGTGTGAGTTCTGTGTGCGCTCCGTGTGTGAGCTCTGTGTGCGCTCCGTGTGTGAGCTCTGTGTGCGCTCCGTGTGTGAGCTCTGTGTGCGCTCCGTGTGTGAGCTCTGTGTGCGCTCCGTGTGTGAGCTCTGTGTGCGCTCCGTGTGTGAGCTCTGTGTGTGCGCTCTGTGTGAGCTCCGTGTGTGAGCTCTGTGTGCGCTCCGTGTGTGAGCTCTGTGTGAGCTCTGTGTGCGCTCCGTGTGTGCGCTCTGTGTGCGCTCCGTGTGTGCACTCTGTGTGCGCTCCGTGTGTGCGCTCTGTGTGTGCGCTCTGTGTGTGAGCTCTGTGTGCGCTCCGTGTGTGAGCTCTGTGTGATCTCTGTGTGCACTCCGTGTGTGCGCTCTGTGTGAGCTCTGTGTGCGCTCCGTGTGTGCGCTCCGTGTGTAAGCTCTTGTGTGAGCTCCGTGTGTGAGCTCTGTGTGCGCTCCGTGTGTGAGCTCTGTGTGCGCTCCGTGTGTGCGCTCCGTGTGTAAGCTCCGTGTGTGCGCTCCGTGTGTAAGCTCTGTGTGAGCTCCGTGTGCGCTCCGTGTGTGCGCTCTGTGTGTGAGCTCTGTGTGCACTCCGTGTGTGCGCTCTGTGTGTGAGCTCTGTGTGCGAGCTCTGTGTGCGAGCTCTGTGTGCGAGCTCTGTGTGTGAGCTCTGTGTGAGCTCTGTGTGCGGTTCTGTGTGTGCTCTGTGTGTTCTGTACTTTGTTGTTGTTTTCGGGGGGTTTTCCTGTTTATTTCTGTTCAGTTCATTCTGATACTTTGCCTGCATATTGTTACACTGCAGTTTGTTAAATGACCGCTAGATGGCGCCGCCTACCACCAATCGGAGCAGCTGTGGGGATTTGCAGTCAGCCAATCACAGGGGAGATTCCGGAACTTTTCTTATGAATTTTGTTGGCTGATTTAGAAAATCAACTCCAGAAGCAGATCTATGTATTTGGGGGGCTTCTGTCCAGCATGGAGCTCAGAGGTGCACCCAACAACAGACCACCAGCAACAATAGATCCCCCAACATCAACAATACATTCTCCACAGCAACAATAGACCCCCTAGTAACGATACACCCTCAAGCACCAATACATCCCCCAGTAGCAACAATAAATGCGCCCAACAACAGATCACCCCAGAACCCCTCCCCAGCAACAATAGATTCCTTTAACATCAACAATACATACTTCACAGTAACAACAGATCCCCCAGTAACAATATAGACCCCCAAGCACCAATAGATCTCTCACCAGCAGCAATAAAACGGCCCAAGAACAGACCATCGCAGCAACAACCCCCACCCCAGCAGCAACACATTCCCCCAACAGCAACAATAGATCCCTCAGTAACAATAGACACCCCAAGCACCAATATATCCCCCACCAGCAACAATATATCAGCCCAACAACAACAGACTGCCCCAGCAACAATAGATCCCCCAACATCAACAATAAATTATACACAGCAACAATAGATCCCCCAGTAACAACAGATCCCCCAGGCACTGGGTTTGGCTCGAGGGGTGGCTGGCTGCTTTCCAAAGAAGGTGAAGGTTAGTACTCGACTAACTCTCTCTGCGGGCGGGAGAGGTGTGATGGAGGGTGCCGGAGGGTGGGAGCTGGGGGGAGGTGGTTATTGGAGAGTAGCGGGGTCCAGGGAGGGGGTGGCGGGATGCTTGGCGGAGGGTGGTTTTGGGTGGGGGCTGGGGGGAGGTGGTTGTTGGAGAGTAGCGGGGTCCAGGGAGGAGGGTGGTTGGTGGGGGGTGGCAGTGGGTGGGGGCTGGGGGGAGGTGGTTGTTGGAGAGTAGCGGGATCCAGGGAGGGGGGTGGCGGGGTGGTTGGCGGAGGGTGGCAGTGGGTGGGGGCTGGAGGGAGGTGGTTGTTAGAGAATAGTGGGGGCTGAGGAGAGGGGGTGACGGGGTGGTTGGCGTAGGGTGGCAGTGGGTGGGGGCTGGGAGGAGGTGGTTGTTGGAGAGTAGCGGGGGGTGGCGGGGTGGTTGGCGGAGGGTGGCAGTGGGTGGGGGCTGGGAGGAGGTGGTTGTTGGAGAGTAGCGGGGGCTGAGGAGGGGGGGTGGCGGGGTGGGGGCTGGAGGGTGGCAGTGGGTGGGGGCTGGGAGGAGGTGGTTTTTGGAGAGTAGCGGGGGCTGAGGAGGGGGGGTGGCGGGGTGGTTGGCGGAGGGTGGCAGTGGGTGGGGGCTGGGAGGAGGTGGTTTTTGGAGAGTAGCGGGGGCCCAGGAGGTGGTGTGCCAATTTTAGTGTTGCTTGGAGCACCACCGATATCAACGTTGTATCAGAGCAGTAGGTCTCAAGTGTGCCGACAGCGTCTGTCTCAAGTGGGGAGGCCTCCGGGAAGGACGGCATGTCCCTGCACTTTCCCTACCCCTCCGGAACTTTTCCCTGACATATGGGAGGCATGTCCCTACCCAAAATGCACTCCAAGCCGCGGAGCCAGGGTCTTAAGTAGACTCTGTCTGACCCAAGATGGTCACCAAAGTCACATGGGGGCCCCAGCATGCAATCAGAGAGCTGCCCCTGTGATCCAGGAAACCATAGAGGAGCTAGGTTCCTCTTGACTTCCTGCCGCTGCGGTTTCCACCTGCTGTGGAGAAAGTAGACTGCAGCTATCTGCATGCATACCACCACCCTGGTTGTACTCCGCAGCTGACATCAGGCTCGCAGTGGGCGTGTCCCATCCGGTGTGCAGGCTTTACTTCGCTACCAAGGTTCTGTTTTGGGGTCGTTGAGGTTACAGGCGATCGTTTTTTGTTTGGTTTTGGGGTGCGATGCAATGTTTGGCATCCAAGCTGCTCCCCTGCAGCTGTACAATGAGTGGGAGGAGCAGTGGGTGGAGCCCGGGGCTCATTCATATGTAGATTTAGTGCTGATCTCTCTGCCCTGTGGTTGTGGTCGGTGCCTGCGGGTGGCGCTCACGGGCGATGTGTCATATTCCTGCCACCAGCCTGACAAACCTGAATGTTGGCCACAGACTGCCAGATTCCCACCTCGCCTTCCGGGACCGTCACCTCTGAGGGGTGTGGGAGTGTTTGTTCAACACATTCACCAGCCTGACGGCGTCACGCCCTCGACGCACCCGCCACCTTTATATCAGGAGGAGGCACCCCCTACCCACCCCCCAAACCCCGCCCACCTCCCAGTCCTGCCCCTTTTTAGAGAATACAGAGCCAAGTATCATTTTGTGGTGATAAGTCATTTGTTAATGAAAAGAATAGCAATAAAAGAGACTCCTGCAGCAACATTAGATCCTCCAGCAACAACAGAACCCCACCCCGCAGCAACATTAGATCCCCACAGCAGCCAGAAACAATAGATCACTTGCAGCTACGAGATCCCCCAGCAACCAAGCAACAATAGACTTCCACAGCAACAATAGACCCCCATAACAATAGATCACTCACAGCAACAATAGACCCCAGCCTTCAACAATAGATATAAGATCGTCCAGCAGCCAGCAACAATAGACCTCCCAGTGACAAGAGATCCCCTAGCGGCCAACTACAATAGTCTTCTCCAGCAACAATAGACCCCTCCATAACAATAGATCACTCACAACGACAAGACATCCCCCAGCAGCCAGCAACATTAGATCTCCATAGCAACTAGTTCCCCCCCACCCACAACAATAGACCCTCCCCCAGTGACAAGAGATCCCCCAGCAATCAACTACAATAGACTTCCCCAGCAACAATAGACCCAAACCTGCAACAATAGATCTCCCTCAGAGACATAAGATCCCCCAGCAGCCAGCAACAATAGATCTCTCCTTCAACAACAGACCACCAAGTGACAATAGATCCCCCAGCAACAAGTGACGGTACACTCCCCTCCTCATCCTCCATAGTGAGCGTGGCGGTACACTCCCCTCCTCATCCTCCATAGTGAGCGTGGCTGTACACTCCGCTCCTCATCCTCATTAGTGAACGTGGCGGTACAATCCCCTCCTCATCTTCCTTAGTCAGCGTGGCGGTACACTCCCCTCCTCATCCTCCATAGTGAACGTGGCGGTACACTCCCCTCCTCATCTTCCATAGTGAGCGTGGCGGTACACTCCCCTCCTCACCCTCCATAGTGAGCGTGGCGGTACACTCCACTCCTCATCCTCCATAGTGAACGTGGCGGTACACTCCCCTCCTCATCTTCCATAGTGAGCGTGGCGGTACACTCCCCTCCTCACCCTCCATAGTGAGCGTGGCGGTACACTCCCCTCCTCATCCTCCATAGTGAGCGTGGCGGTACACTCCCCTCCTCATCCTCCATAGTGAGCGTGGCGGTACACTCCCCTCCTCACCCTCCATAGTGAGCGTGGCGGTACACTCCCCTCCTCATCCTCCATAGTGAGCGTGGCGGTACACTCCCCTCCTCACCCTCCATAGTGAACGTGGCGGTACACTCCCCTCCTCATCCTCCATAGTGAGCGTGGCGGTACACTCCACTCCTCATCCTCCATAGTGAGCGTGGCGGTACACTCCACTCCTCATCCTCCATAGTGAGCGTGGCGGTACACTCCACTCCTCATCCTCCATAGTGAGCGTGGCGGTACACTCCCCTCCTCATCCTCCATAGTGAATGTGGCGGTACACTCCCCTCCTCATCCTCCATAGTGAACGTGGCGGTACAATCCCCTCCTCATCCTCCATAGTGAACGTGGCGGTACACTCCCCTCCTCATCCTCCATAGTGAACGTGGCGGTACACTCCCGTCCTCATCCTCTATACTGAGCATGGCGGTACACTCCCCTCCTCATCCTCCTTAGTGAGCGTGGCGGTACAATCCCCTCCTCTTCCTCGTTAGTGAGCGTGGCGGTACAATCCCCTCCTCTTCCTCCTTAGTGAGCGTGGCGGTACACTCCGCTCCTCATCCTCCATAGTGAGCGTGGCGGTACACTCCGCTCCTCATCCTCCATAGTGAGCGTGGCGGTACACTCCACTCCTCATCCTCCATAGTGAGCGTGGCGGTACACTCCACTCCTCATCCTCCATAGTGAGCGTGGCGGTACACTCCACTCCTCATCCTCCATAGTGAGCGTGGCGGTACACTCCCCTCCTCATCCTCCATAGTGAATGTGGCGGTACACTCCCCTCCTCATCCTCCATAGTGAACGTGGCGGTACAATCCCCTCCTCATCCTCCATAGTGAACGTGGCGGTACACTCCCCTCCTCATCCTCCATAGTGAACGTGGCGGTACACTCCCGTCCTCATCCTCTATACTGAGCGTGGCGGTACACTCCCCTCCTCATCCTCCTTAGTGAGCGTGGCGGTACAATCCCCTCCTCTTCCTCCTTAGTGAGCGTGGCGGTACAATCCCCTCCTCTTCCTCCTTAGTGAGCGTGGTGGTAAAACCCCCTCCTCATTCCCCATAGTGGGTGTGATGGTACAATCCTCTCCTCATCCTCCATAGTGAGCGTGGCGGTACAATCCCCTCCTCATCCTCCATAGTGAGCGTGGCGGTACACTCCGCTCCTCATCCTCCATAGTGAGCGTGGCGGTACACTCCGCTCCTCATCCTCCATAGTGAGCGTGGCGGTACATTCCCCTCCTCATCCTCCTTAGTGAGCGTGGCGGTACACTCCGCTCCTCATCCTCCATAGTGAGCGTGGCGGTACAATCCCCTCCTCATCCTCCATAGTGAGCGTGGCGGTACAATCCCCTCCTCATCCTCCATAGTGAGCGTGGCGGTACACTCCCCTCCTCATCCTCCATAGTGAGCGTGGCGGTACAATCCCCTCCTCATCCTCCATAGTGAGCGTGGCGGTACACTCCCCTCCTCATCCTCCATAGTGAGCGTGGCGGTACAATCCCCTCCTCATCCTCCATAGTGAGCGTGGCGGTACACTCCGCTCCTCATCCTCCATAGTGAGCGTGGCGGTACACTCCGCTCCTCATCCTCCATAGTGAGCGTGGCGGTACACTCCGCTCCTCATCCTCCATAGTGAGCGTGGCGGTACATTCCCCTCCTCTTCCTCCTTAGTGAGCGTGGCGGTACACTCCCCTCCTCATCCTCTATACTGAGCATGGCGGTACAATCCCCTCCTCTTCCTCCTTAGTGAGCGTGGTGGTAAAACCCCCTCCTCATTCCCCATAGTGGGTGTGATGGTACAATCCCCTCCTCATCCTCCTTAGTGAGCGTGGCGGTACACTCCCCTCCTCATCCTCCTTAGTGAGCGTGGCGGTACACTCCCCTCCTCATCCTCCTTAGTGATCGTGACGGTACACTCCGCTCCTCATCCTCCATAGTGAGCGTGGCGGTACATTCCCCTCCTCATCCTCCTTAGTGCGCGTGGCGGTACACTCCCCTGCTCATCCTCCTTAGTGCGCGTGGCGGTACACTCCCCTCCTCATCCTCCTTAGTGCGCGTGGCGGTACACTCCCCTCCTCATCCTCCTTAGTGCGCGTGGCGGTACACTCCCCTCCTCATCCTCCTTAGTGCGCGTGGCGGTACACTCCCCTCCTCATCCTCCATAGTGCGCGTGGCGGTACAATCCCCTCCTCATCCTCCATAGTGAGCGTGGCGGTACAATCCCCTCCTCATCCTCCTTAGTGCGCGTGGCGGTACAATCCCCTCCTCATCCTCCATAGTGCGCGTGGCGGTACAATCCCCTCCTCATCCTCCTTAGTGCGCGTGGCGGTACAATCCCCTCCTCATCCTCCATAGTGAGCGTGGCGGTACAATCCCCTCCTCATCCTCCATAGTGGGAGGCCGGAGCAGAGGCCTCTAATCTGTCAGCCATGGTAATTATTACTCCCGTGGACAGGAGCCACGTGATCTGTGAATTAAACTCATCTGTCATTGTGCTGGAGAGCTGCCAGTCACCTGTCACATGACACGCCTCCTCTCCCCATGGCGGCTCACAGAACCACACCCAGACCCCGAGCGATGAGTAATGAAAAAAAAAACTCTCTGAATGCCCATCGCCAGAGGAGGACACTTGCTCTCTGTGTGGAAGCAGCGATCTCTCCGCAGATGTCCAACGTGCCCCCGAAATTAGAGCAGCAGGCAGTATGAGCTTGATTGATTGGTGATGGGCCTGACTTAGTGGGGGCTGTGTCAGACCTCTGCAGAGAGACCTCTGCTTCCACACACACAGCAAGGGTCCTTCTCTGTGGCATGCTGGCAGGGGACAGGCTTGTCTACTGTTGTGGCAGCTCAACTCAAAGGTCTACTAGGCCTTCACCCCGGGGTGATTTTCTCCTCCTGCCCATGGGAAGTGGAAATGAATTGCCATTTTATTTGCCAACTATGGCAGATTTGAGACAGTAGATACCTCAAGATCCTGTACAGTAATAAAATAACAATGCTGTGCAACCTCCCTCTCATGCACTACTGTGTGAGAAGGGGGAGGAGCTGGAACCAAGGATTTGTCAAGGGAGACCACCAAGCGCAATGCCAGGATGGAAATGACCCCCCCATGTCCAGTCGGTTATACGTGGAGTTTCCCGGTTTGCTGTAGTTCAGCTCTCCTTGCAGTGCAGTCGGTGTCGTTGTTTGTCTCGGGTTCAGCCGATTCGGCTCTGCCTGGCCCGATCTGTCTGGCACCGTTTCCAGCCATGGCGCGTCTCATCAGTAATTGTCAGGGTGTGTGAGATGCGGATTTAATGGTTTATTTTCCTTCGGCTTCAATGATTTCCCTTCCAATCTGTCACGTCTCCAAGACGAGATTTTTTGGAGAGGAGCTGGGACTTTAACCCTTCGTCATCCCTGCAAGGAAAGGTCCACGAACATTCACTGAGCCGGCTTGCTGCGGTGAGGCTGCCCATGTGGAACAAGGTTCTCCTTCCGTGGTTTCCGGAAAGTGACTCGATGCGTGTACAAATCCCACACGTGCCAAACCAAATGGCGAAAGAGTCCATGTTCCAGTCCTGTAGGATCCATGTCTAGCCAGGGGCGTGGCCCATCCTGTCCTTTTGAGGCATGTTGGGCACACTGGTTCATGGGTCTGTGGCTATGGCTGGTCACATGCGTAGTGTGAGTGTACATATGCGTCAACACGCATCCATCACCTTCAGCATGGGGCCCTGAACTGGGCATGCTCACATTACTCTTGCCTGCCACCTGCCCAAACTTCTGCCTGGATATTGACTGCTGCCTTCCTTGACCTATTCCTGGATATCGACTACTTTCTTGCCTGCTGCCTGCCTTGACCTATTCCTGGTTATCGACTGCTTTCTTGCCTGCTGCCTGCCTTGACCTATTCCTGGATATCGACTACTTTCTTGCCTGCTGCCTGCCTTGACCTATTCCTGGTTATCGACTACTTTCTTGCCTGCTGCCTGCCTTGACCTATTCCTGGTTATCGACTGCTTTCTTGCCTGCTGCCTGCCTTGACCTATTCCTGGATATTGACTGCTTTCTTGCCTGCTGCCTGCCTTGACCTATTCCTGGTTATCGACTGCTTTCTTGCCTGCTGCCTGCCTTGACCTATGTCTGGATATTGACTACTTTCTTGCCTGCTGCCTGCCTTGACCTCTCTCTGGACATCGACTGATTTCTTGCCTGCTGCCTGCCTTGACCCATTACTGGACATCGACTACTTTCTTGCCTGCCGCCTACCACAACCTCTGCTTGGATACAGACTGCTCTTTTGCCTGCTGCCTGACTCAACCTCTGCCTAGACATTGGGCACTCTTTTGCCTGCCACCGGCCTCTGCCTCTATCCTGAAATCTATCTACTTTTGCCTATCGCCTTTCTCAAACTCTGCCTGGTCACTGACTACTCTCTTGCCTACCTCGGCCTCTGTCTGGATACTAATTACTCTCTTGTCTGATGCCTGCCTCTACCTCTGCCTGAATACAGAATATTCTGTTGCCTGCCGCAAACTCTGCCTGGTCACTGACTACTTTCTTGTCTGCCTTAACCTCTCCCTGGATTCTATTTACTCTTGCCTGCCACCTTTCTTGGCTGCTGCCTGGTCACCAACCAATCTCTTACCTACCTCGACCTCTGCTTGAATATATAATATTCTCTTGCCTACCATCTGCCTCAACCTCTGCCTGGACAGCAACTATTCTCTTGCATGCTACCTGCCTCGACCTTTGCCTGGATACGCACTATTCTCTTGCCTGCTGACTGCCTCGACCTCTGCCAGGCCACCAACTATTCTCATGCCTGTCATCTGCCTTGATCACTGCCTGAACACTGACTACTCTCTTGCCTGCTGCCCATCTCAACCTCTGCCTGGATGCAGACTATTCTCTTGCCTGCTGCCCACCTCAACCTCTGCCTGCCTTAACCTCTTCCTGGATTCGAAATACTCTTGCCTGACATTTGCCTGGATCTCTGACTGGACACGAACTATTGTCATGCCTGTCTGCTGTCCTGACCTCTGTGTAGATACAGACTACTGTCTTGCCTGCTGCCTGTCTAGACCTCTGCCTGGATACACACTATTCTCTTGCCTGGTGCCATCCTCTACCTCTGCCTGGATACACTATATTCTCTTGCCTGCTGTCTCCCTCGACCTCTGCCTGGATACACACTATTTTCTTACCTGCTGCCTGCTTTGACCTCTGCTTGGATACACACTGTTCTCTTACCTGCTGCCTGACTCAACCTCTGTCTGGATACACACTATTCTCTTGCCTGCTGCCTGCCTCTACCTCTGTCTGGATACACACTATTCTCTTGCCTGCTGCCTGACTCAACCTCTGTCTGGATACACACTATTCTCTTGCCTGCTGCCTGCCTCTACCTCTGTCTGGATACACACTATTCTCTTGCCTGCTGCCTGCCTCTACCTCTATCTGGATACACACTATTCTCTTTCCTGCTGACTGCCTCAACCTCTGCCTGGATACAAGCTATTTTCTTGCCTGCTGCCTGCCTCGACCTCTGCCTGGATACACACTATTCTCTTGCCTGCTGCCAGCCTCAACCTCTGTCTAGATACACACTATTCTCTTGCCTGCTGACTACCTCTACCTTTGCCTGTACACACACTATTTTGTTGCCTGCTGCCTGCCTCAACCTCTGCCTGGATACACGCTATTTTCTTGCATGCTGACTGCTTCAACCTCTGCCAGGACATCGAATACTCTCATGCCTGCCATCTGCCTTGACCACGGTCTGAACGCTGACTACTCTCTTGCCTGCTGCCCAACTCAACCTCTGCCTGGATACAGACTATTCTCTCGCCTGCTGCCCTCCTCGACCTCTGTCTGAACACTGACTACTCTCTTGCCTGCTGCCCATTACAGCCTCTGCCTGGATACAGACTATTTTCTTGCCTGCTGCCCATCTCAACCTCTGCCTGGATACAGACTATTCTCTTGCCTGCTGCCCGCCTCGACCTCTGTCTGAATACCGACTGCTCTTTTACCTGCTGCCTGCCTCAGCCTCTGCCTGGTCATCGGCTACTTACTTGCCAGCAACCTGTCTCAAACTCAGCCCAGACTCTGTCTTATTGTTATCTCGCACTGTGTCCGCACACTGGAGTCATCCTGCTTCTGTGACCACTTGGTGTGGCAGTCCTGAGGGCCCTCGACCTGGTGTCAGCTTGTAGCATAGTAACCCAGGGGCCACTAGGCTCGCTGGCCCCTCTGTCGAAGACCAAGTTGTCACTTAGGCTCTGCGCTTTGGGTGAGCCCACCTCACCTGCCCGGGTTGTCAGGACAATCCAAAATTGCTTTGATTGTTCATAAATGGACATACAAAAAAAGTCGATGCGTTTCATGGGTCGACCCCTCCTCTCCCCCTTCCTCAGGGCACCAGATAAATACAAATGTAATCATCATCCATACAAAGGTCGGAGGGTGCGCACCCGTTACACATACATATCAAGGTCGGAGGGTGCGCACCCGTTACACATACATATCAAGGTCGGAGGGTGCGCACCCGTTACACATACATATCAAGGTCGGAGGGTGCGCACCCGTTACACATACATATCAAGGTCGGAGGGTGCGCACCCGTTACACATACATATCAAGGTCGGAGGGTGCGCACCCGTTACACATACATATCAAGGTCGGAGGGTGCGCACCCGTTACACATACATATCAAGGTCGGAGGGTGCGCACCCGTTACACATACATAGCTAAATGTACATTCCTCATACTGAAGCTCCCCCAACACTCCACACCATTGACCTTACTACCATCGAGGAAGTCTCCAAGGTCCTCTCTGATGCCCGCCTCACCACCTGCCCCCTCGACCCTATCCCCTCACAACTCCTACAACCTCCCTCCCCCTCCATCCTACGCTCCCTCACCCACATCTTCAATCTCTCCCTCTCCTCCGGCACTTTCCCCTCCCCTCTGAAACATGCACACATCACCCCCATACTTAAAAAGCCCTCCCTGGACCCCAGTTACCTGAACAACCTCAGACCCATCTCCCTGCTCCCATTCACATCCAAACTCCTCGAGCGCCTCGTCTACACCCGCCTATGCTCTCACCTCAACGACAACAACCTCCTCGATCCCCTACAGTCCGGCTTCCGCCCCCTACACTCCACCGAAACTGCCTTACTCAAACTCACCAACGACCTGCTAACCGTCAAATCATTGGCCACTATTCAGTGCTCCTACTCCTTGACCTCTCTGCGGCCTTTGACACAGTCCACCACCCCCTCCTCCTCAAAAAACTACACTCCCTCGGCCTCAGAGACTCCGCTCTCTCCTGGCTCTCATCCTACCTGTCACAACGCTCTTTCAGCGTTACCTATAATGCTACCACCTCCCCCTCACTCCCCCTCTCTGTTGGGGTCCCTCAAGGCTCCGTCCTCGGGCCCCTTCTCTTCTCCATCTACACCTCCTCCCTTGGCCAACTCATACACTCTCACGGCTTCAACTACCACCTCTATGCCGATGACACACAAATTATCTCTCAACCCCCCACCTCACCCCCTCGGTCTCCGCCCGAATCACACACCTACTGAGCGACATATCAGACTGGATGTCACTCCACTTCCTTAAACTGAACCTCTCCAAAACCGAGTTTCTTGTCTTCCCCCCAGCCCGGACCCCACCCCCCACTGACTTCTCCGTCACATCCAACAATGCTACCATCAAACCCGCCCCGCAGGCCAGAGTACTTGGTGTTATTCTGGACTCCAACCTATCCTTCCAACCCCAAGTCCAATCTTTAACAAACTCATGCAGACTCCACCCCCGCAACATGCAGACTCCACCTCCGCAACATGCAGACTCCACCTCCGCAACATCGCCAAAATCCGCACGTTCCTAACCCCAGAAACCACTAAATAGCTCATCCACTCCCTCATCATATCACGACTCGACTACTGCAACTCCCTCCTCACTGGCCTGCCTCGCCACTGGCAATGGGGCAGATCCAAATAATTCACAATACCTACAATATATACAGCCATGGCCAAAAGTCTTGCCGCCATGACAAATGTTTCGGCGTTCTCATGTTTATTTCTTTGGTTTGTATCGGTGACACAAAAAAGTGGAGAAACAAAAAGCCAAATCTGACCCATTCCACGCAAAACCCCAAAAATGGACTGGACAAAATTATTGGCACCCTCCATGCAGGGGCGTATTTACAAGGCATTTGCCTAGGGTGGCATTTTTCAGCTGGGCCGCGCCGCCCCCCGAAAGAAGGGATGGAAGAAGGGACACATGCAGCATGGGGACCAGGTGGGATCCGAGAGAGGTTGCGGGCTGCTTGATGGTGTATGCAGAGCACTACTTTTGTTCCCGGGGATGTCCAGAGCTGTAAAGGTGAGGGTCTTCTCTCTCTTGCCGGGGGGGGGGAGGCCAATGTACGGGGGGGGGTAGTGGAAGGTTCACTCAGGTGGGGTGTTGTTGGTCACTGTCAGGCTCTTTTCGTGGGGGGGGGGGGTTGGTCGTGTCAGGGTCTCTCCATGTGGAGGAACCGATTTTTGTGTTGCCTATGGCAGCACGTAACCTAAATACACCACTGGCCAGTGTATGGGGGGCAGTGGTAGTGGAAGATTCTCTTGGGTGGGGGAGGGGCTGGGGTGTTGTTGGTCAATGTCAGGCTCTCTTCATGGGGGAGGGGGTGTTGGTCCATGTCAGGGTCTCTCCGTGGGGGGGGGGAGCAAAATTCTTTGTTGCCAAGGGCAGCACGAAACCTAAATACACCACTGCCTCCATGTAATATTTGCTACCTCACCTCTTGGGAAAAAAACTGAAACCAATGGCTTCCTGTCACCATCAGTGAGTTTCTTCCATCTCTCTACTGGAATTTTGGATCACTCTTCTTCCTCCGACTGCTCCGGGTCTCTCAGATTGGAAGGTTCCTTTTCCCAACTGATGTTCTGAGATCTCTCCACAGGAGCTCTATGGGATGGAGATCTGGACTCATTGCTGGCCAGTTCAGTCCTCTCCAGCGCTTTGTCTGACACCATTTCTGGGGATTTGACGTGCGCTTTGGGTCATTGTCCTGCTGGAAGACCCATGACCTCTGACATTGTAGACCCAACTTTTCGACACCGGGCCCTACATTGCATCCCAGAATACTTTGGTAGTCTTCAGATTTCATAATGGCATGCACACGGTCAAGACATCCAGTGCCTGAAGCAGCAAAGCAACCCCAAAACATGAGTGACCCCCCACCATGTGTGACTGTAGGGACTGGATTCTTTTCTTTAAAGGCCTCCAGAGTGGGGGTGCTCTAATACAGGAGGGGTGTTATTGGCCAGATCACCAGGTAAAAACAGAAGAGGAAAAAGCCTAAAAAAGGAAAAAAAAAAAGGAAAACTAGTGCAGCCACCACATTTTAATGATCGGTAAGCTGCTATATATGACCGTTTTGGTTTTTATTCCACTTAGATAGATTTGGGTTCATTTTATGACTGCAGCCTGATGTTCAGAATTTGAATCTGTGAAGATGCAGCCGGTGTTCCCAGGTTTCAGCCCCGCCCTGCGCCGAGCGATGCGATAACAATCTACAATCTCAGAACGGTTACATTGTTATTAAGTCATAAAGGATTATTTGTTTCAATCTGATTGTATCTAATATATGTTGGAGTTCACAGGAGGAGGTGATAGGACAGACGCTTTCTTGTCTTTCCACCCAGTGACGGTCGGGAGTCAGCGCCTTCCAGAGAGCGGGCCCCGTGCCAGGCACCCCGATAATTTATGTGTTCGCGGCATTAGTAATGGTGATGTTTGGGACAAGCCGCGGCAGGAATAATGTTCTGTCATTCCCGGGAGCGCTGGCGCTGCAGATTGTGCGGATCAATTCTACAAACAACTTCCACTCATTCCATGCCAGCAAAATGAGATGTGAGTGCCGTGTGAGTATATTATATGGGGTGCGGCCTACAGGAGCGCCAATGTATCCACAACGAGGTGTATAGCTCTGACATATACCAGAGTGCTGTACAGAGAACACTCAGCCAGTCTCTGTACCAGAGGAGCTTACACTCTAATGTCCCCTCCCCCACAGTCCCATCAGTCTCTGTACCAGAGGAGCTTACACTCTATTGTCCCCTCCCCCACAGTCCCATCAGTCTCTGTACCAGAGGAGCTTACACTCTATTGTCCCCTCCCCCACAGTCCCATCAGTCTCTGTACCAGAGGAGCTTACACTCTAATGTCCCCTCCCCCACAGTCCCATTAGTCTCTGTACCAGAGGAGCTTACACTCTAATGTCCCCTCCCCCACAGTCCCATCAGTCTCTGGACCAGAGGAGCTTACACTTTAATGTCCCCTCCCCCACAGTCCCATCAGTCTCTGTACCAGAGGAGCTTACACTCTACTGTCCCCTCCCCCACAGTCACATCAGCCTCTGTACCAGAGGAGCTTACATTCTAATGTCCCCTCCCCCACAGTAACAGTCTCTGTACCAGAGGAGCTTACACTCTAATGCCCCCCCCCCACCACAGTCACATCAGTCTCTGTACCAGAGGAGCTTACACTCTAATGCCCCCCCGCCTCCCCCACAGTCACATCAGTCTCTGTACAGAGGAGCTTACACTCTAATGTCCCCTCCCCCACAGTCCCATCAGTCTCTGTACCAGAGGAGCTTTCACTCTGCACCAGAGAGGTTGTGCTGCAGGTGCTCTCCCTCTCCAGACACTAGGGGGCCAGGCCTGCTCGCCTGGCCCCAGAAACATGGCCTCTTCTGGGCTAGGCTCAGACCATGCTCCCCCTGAGGGACCCAGCTTGCCTTCCCATACTTCACCAGCACCTGAAGACCTTGGCTGTGGCCCTAAAAGTGGGGAATCCCTCCCTGTCTTTAGAGAGCGGGTTGCTGATTATCTGGTGAGAATCGCAAAGGAGGAGGAAAAGTTGGTGAGTCTGAAAACTGACTACAAGAAGAAGAAAGTTCTCCATGACAAGTCATGGAGCAGCAAGAGGCAGAGTATGAAGCCGGAGATGAAGGGTTTGGAGGTCGCCATTAAGAAGCAGCAGAATCTGGTAAAGACGCTGAAGGAGAAGAGCGGAGCTTTCAGAGAAAAGTTCCGGAATGAGGAAAGGTTCAGGAAGATGAAGGGAGACTCCGGTAAGGATTCAGCATCGGCGGTGGCAGTACGGGTGGAGAGTGAGGAGGGGGTCCTGGATGCTGCCCCTGCTATCCCATCCACCTCAGGATCTGCTTCCCTGGAGGAAATGTCAGCCTCTGCTTCCCTCCCTCCACAGCAAGCTGGAGGATCAGCACAGGAGGTAGAGGAATATGGCGGAGGACTGCTAAAGTACATTGAGGAATTGGAGTCTTCCCTAATTGGAAGAACTTTCCGTTTTTCTGAGGACTCTGAGGATGAAGATGACGGTGAGGACTCTGTACCTGGTCCTTTAAAGGAGAAAAAAACAGAAAAGCCACGCTTTATTAAAAGTGCCATTTTGGACTCCAGTGTGGACAGCCATGTGCACTGCAGTGTTTTGGAGGGAAATCCTCCTGTGTGTGCACAGAGCTCTGCAGGGAAGATGGCTGCTGTGCCTGCAGGACTGCACTCTGCTGGGACTGAGGACTCTGATACCAGGAACCCTGGGACTGTGGACTCTGCTGAGGGGAAGGTAAAGGGGGGATCTGAGACTATTGCTGGACAACCTCTGCTGATGGCTGCAAATGCAGCAGAAAATGGTGGGAGGGAAGATGTCAGCAGCACTCTGAAAGGGGTTGCTGAAACCCAGGGGAGAGTGACCAGGAGTGGAAGGCTTTTGCCTAAGAGGAGTATGTTGGGGGAGGGGGAGACAGGAGCATCTGGTGTGAGTGAGTCTGCTGGGAGCAGTAGTGCCACGAGTGAAAGGAAACATATGGATGATAAGAGTGCTTGCAATGCTGGAAAGGGGAATGCCTGTGTGTTGGTGGATGGAGGGACTGCTGCTGCCTCTGATGGTGGTCTGCAGAGCGGGGGCTCTGAGGTTCCTGCAACCAATGGGCGGGGTGCAGCTTTAAGGTCCACTACATCTAATGCTGCAAATAAGACCTATGCTGGGGCTCTGGCTGGGAGGAGGGGGTCACATCATGTTGTCAGCTCTGGGGGGAGGTCTGCTGCAGGTCTGCCATCTGCACCCCTGTCCTTCAGGAGGAGGAATTTGGTGCAGCTCAGATGGGAAGGTGGGGGTGCTCCCCCGGTCAGGATGTCGGTGGTGGACAGGATTTTGGAGATGGGGTTTAGGGCGGATGACATCTTCGCCTTGATCAGCCCTGTAGGATCCTATGAGTATGATCTGTCCTTTGTGCGCCCCGAGTCTCTGGATATATTCTGGGAGAAGTATGAACACATGTATAAGGGTCTGCCGGAATGGAGGGGACTCGTCCCAAAGGTTGTCTCACGCCAACCTCTAGTGAAGACGGTCACCATTCTAGTACGGAATGAGTCCATTCCTTCGGCTGACTTGGCTGTCTGGCTGAGGAGATTTGGGGAGCTACTTGCACCCCTGAGGAAGATTGTGGATGAGAGAGGGATATGGACTGGTGGGTGGTCGGTGCAGATGAGGTTGTATGTGTGTGGGAATGTGGTCCAGCATCTGCCCTCCTCAGCCTTCATTGGGAAGGACAGGATTGTGGTGTTCTACCCTGGACAGCCCAAGCTCTGCAATAAATGCGGTTCTCGGGGTCACTTCGCCTCCTCATGTCCAGAGATGAAGTGCTCCCTATGTCAGGATCTGGGGCACCTGGCTAAGGATTGTAATATCATCAGGTGCAATCTGTGTGATAAGGTTGGCCATTCGTACAACCGGTGCCCTGAGGCCATGCACAACCAGTCAGCTTTGGTGGAAGAGTTTTTTCGTCTGGACATGGAGGAGGCAGAGGAGAGGGAGGCTGTGCCAGGGGTCCCCAATGTCTCTGTCCCTGTGGTCCCAGTGTCTGATGGTCCCTCTAATGTGTCATCTCCTTGTGTTGTGCCCCCTGAGTCAGTGTCCGTGGATGTTGTGTCTGATCCTCCTGTGTCAGTTTCCCCAGAGGTAGTGGGGACTGTGGAGGGAACTGGACCAATGTGTATGGTTGCACCGACCCCCCCTCCCCGGCGTCGGAGGGTCAGAGCGCGTGAGGCGCTGGGGGGTGGAGTGAATGATGGTGGGGGTGTTGGGGTGAAGGTTGGGGGGACTGCTGTGGTGAGTGGAGAGAGTGGGGTGGATGATGTTGTTGGTGATGGTGGAAGGGAAGGGGAGGGGGCTTTGCGGGCCGGTTTATCAAATGATGATATGGAGTGGTTGGAGGCAAAAAGGAAGTCTGGGAAGAAGAAGCGGAAGAAGGATGTGCCTGTACCTGACCCTGGGAGGGTGGAGGTGTCAAACACATTTGAAGTGTTATCTGAGGTGGAGGATGAGGGAACTTCAGGGGATGAGTCTCTGGTTTCCATGGAGGAGGAAACACAGAGGACTATGAAGCGTGTAGGGTCTCCAAGTAGGGAGGGGGGTAAGCAGGCTAAGAAACGGGTACCTCGATCATCCTGATGGCGGTTCCCACTCCTTTGAAGGTGGCGACCATTAATGTCGCCAGCATAAAATCAGTAAGCGCTCGTAACATGGCCTTATTTTTGCTCAGCAGGTTTGATGCTGACATTTTCTTTTTGCAAGAGACCAGGTTGTCCAGTTTGGGGGATGTTCATATGGCGAAGAAGGAGTGGAGGCGCGGCCCCTCCTTCTGGTCTCTTGCGGCCGAGCCTTACACTGGAGTTGCGGTACTTTTTTCCGGCATGGTAACCTGTCGGCGGATTATTGAGGTAGAAATGGGGAGATGCATGGTCTTAGACGTCTCCATGGGGGGGCAGGACCTGCGCCTGATTAACATCTATGGGCCCCAGACAAAATGGGACAGGAAATGCCTCTTCATGAAGATTAAGCCTTTCCTTTTTACAGCCCAGCAAGTTGTCTTCGGTGGTGACTTTAACACCGTCACTAGGACTAAGGACAGGAGAGGGACCGGAGTCAGGCTGGACTGTGACGGGTTTTTTTTAAACAAAATAGCTAGAGAGGCAGGTCTGGTTGATGTGCACATTCATTGCTGCCCAGATGACACGGGATTCACTTTTCAGAGAGGTTCCAGTCAGAGCAGAATAGATAGGTTTTTTTTAAAGGGGAACTCCGCCTTCTCGGCACCAGTGTGTCAGGCGGTGGAGTTTTCCGATCATTGTATTCTGTCTGTGACTCTGAGTGGCCCCGATACACCACCTAAGGGGAGGGGTACCTGGAAGCTGAATTCGGCACTCCTGGACGATGAGAAGGTGAGTCAATCCTTTGAGGATTTTTTTCAGGCACAGGTATCAATCATGGACGTTTGCAGCAGTAAGTCCGAGTGGTGGGAGCTTACAAAACGAAGGATCGTTGGGTTTTTCAAGGCCATAGGAAGGAATAAACAGCTTGATAAGTATGTCACCTACCAGCGTCTGCGGAGGAAGCTCGATCGGCTTGTCTCGAATAATGGAGATCCAGAAGCGATCTCTGAGGTCAAACTCTTGCTCAGGCAGTGTCAATATGACAGGCATGCCTCTTTGGTTCTGGAAAGGGATTATGGGAAGTATCACTCGCCCGACCCTTACCAGAACTGCAAACAAGGTAGAGCAGTTAAGTCAGTTGTAGGCCTGGTTGACAGTACGGGTTCCCTGACAAAGTCCAAGTCAGGGATCCTGGAAACCTCCAGGTCATATTATGCTGACCTCCTGGGTAGGAGGGACCTCGATCGGGCGAGCATGTTGGGTTTTCTGGACTCTACTCCAGGACTGGGAAATGGCAGTTCTCTTGTGAGTTTGACAGAGGACATCACGGCAGATGAGGTGGTGAAAGCTATTGATCAGCTTGCCATGAAGAAGTCGCCTGGGCCAGACGGATTGACAGCCGAGTTTTATAAGCACTTTAAGGTGACTCTGGCCCCATATTTGGTGGAGGTGTTTAATGGCTGTCTGAGAGAGGGTTCACTCTCTCCCTCCATGCGACAATCTGCAGTGATTCTTCTGTCAAAGGGTAAGGATTCCTCGAGAATTGAGAATTGGCGGCCCATTAGCCTTCTCAATGTTGATAGGAAGATATTGGCAAAAATTATTTTCTGGCGTTTATCGTCTGTTGCGGGCAATTTACTTTCTCGCCATCAGCACTGTTCGGTTCAGGGAAGAAGCACTTTTTCAGCGGTGTTAGCTGTCCGGGAGGCCCTGGAGCGGTGCAGGGCTGCAGGCTGGGGAAAGTTCCTGCTGGCATTGGATCAGGCCAAAGCTTTTGATCGAGTCAATCATGAGTACCTATGGCTGCTTCTTGGCAAGTATGGCCTGGAGGGGGGCTTTATCGATTGGCTAAAGACCTTATACAGAGGGGCTGAAAGCTTCATGCTTGTGAATGGTTGGATTGGACGACCCTTTGAGGTTGGCTCAGGTGTGCGTCAGGGGTGTCCTTTGAGTCCTCTGCTATATGCGTTTGTAATCGATCCCTTCATTCGGAGGTTAGAGAGCGGACCGTTGTGTGGAGTTCCTTTGGGCATTCCTGGGGAGCCCCCTCTGAGGGTCGTGGCCTATGCTGATGACGTGTCTGTTTTCATCTCCGGGACGCAGGAGGCGGAGGAGGTGGTCTCGGTGATGGAACAGTATGCTGAGGCATCTGGCTCAAAGATCAATCAGGATAAGAGTGAGGTTTTCTGGATGGGAGAGGAAGGCGAAGGCTTTACCCTTCCGGACGCCTTCCCAGAGCCCCAGCAGGAAATTAAAGTATTAGGCATCAGATTTGGTCCCGGTGATTACGGCCTTGCAAATTGGGTAAGCAGGCTACAAGATGCCGATGCCAAGGTGGCCAGCTGGAAGGATTGGAAACTCTCTTACAGGGAAAGGATTGACCTGATTAAAACTTACCTGATCCCGGTATTTCTGTATGTCAGCTTTGTCTGTGTTTTGCCAGTGTCTCTCTATGCGAGGATCTACAGTTGTTTCTTCCAGCTGTTATGGGGGCACAAACTGAACCTCATTAAGAGGTCTGTAACCTACCTTCCCAGGCGGATGGGTGGCCTAGGTATGGTCAACCCGGTGGTTTTCTTTTCTCTGATGTTTTTGAAACATAATTTTGGTAGCATGCTGGCAGAGGAACCGCCTGGGTGGGTTGGTATTTTTCAGTCCTGGTTTAGGCCTTTTCTACGGAGCTGGGAGAATGGTGGGCCAGTGAAAAGCCTGAGGGTCCAACATGGTAAGCTCCCGGCTTATGTTGCCCCGTGTCTGAAAATGCTTCGGCAATGGCGAGTGACGGCGGAGGAAATTAAATCTCTTCCTAGGAAGGCCCTGGAGAGGAGGGTTGTTGAATCTGCCTTTAGCGAGCCATTGGCCTTGAGGGATTGCCCAGGCCCGGTTATGAGGGAGGGTCTGCGTTTGATGAATCTGGAGAGAATCCCTTTAAAGTTTCGGGATTTGGCCTGGCTCTCGTTCCATGGCAGACTCTATGTGAAGGGCAACCTGAAGCATCGCTCTGCGGAGAACCGTGGTTGTCCAAGAGTGGAGTGCGGTGGGGTGGAGGAGACGATGGACCATTTCTTGCTTCAGTGCCCCTTCAATATAGAAGTCTACAAGCGGGTGGGTGGGGCTCTGGGGATCCCTTTCCTTTCCCGCTTGAGTTACGCGGAGTGGTCTTACGGTGCCTTTCAGACTCACCGGGATTTTGATTTTGAGACACTTTTTCTAGTTAGCTTAGTAGTCCGTTACCACACGTGGAATGCACGGTGTCAGGTTTCCATTCGCAAAAAAGTCCTTCCTGTCGAGGTGGTGGTGAACAACATTCTGGGTGAGGTTGGGAAGATTCGGGGTCTTGAGAAGGACAGGTGGCGGCCGGGAGCCTGGACAAAGGCGTGGAGGAATGTCAGGTCCCCGTAGCTGCTGTCTGTCAGTCTCTGGGGGCGTGGCTTCTCTTTCTGTCCTTTCACGTCCCCTAGATTTTGTAACATCAGATTTTTGAAGAAAGGCTGCATGCATGGGATTGATGTATGGGATCAATGTATGGGGTGAATGTTTAATCGTTTCTTAGCCTGAGGGGGTGTTTAGGTGACGGTCAGGATTTGTTATTTTGCTGAAGTAAGCTGGTTTTGTTTAAAAATACATATTTTTATTCTGTATATATGTAAATATGATTTTTATGATGTTTTTTGTTTGCAAGATTTTAATAAACAAAAAATTTACACTCTAATACCCCCCACCACAGTCACATCAGTCTCTGTACCAGAGGAGCTTACACTCTAATGCCCCCTCCCCCACAGTCACACAATATTATTATTATACATTTACAGTCAGGTCCATAAATATTGGGACATGGACACAATTCTAACATTTTTGGCTCTATACACCAC
Organism: Staurois parvus; assembly: GCF_062004578.1. Classification (NCBI taxonomy): domain Eukaryota; kingdom Metazoa; phylum Chordata; class Amphibia; order Anura; family Ranidae; genus Staurois; species Staurois parvus. The sequence goes on from NW_028320235.1 coordinate 77,364, forward strand.
AATGGATTTGAAATGAAATGAACAAGATGTGCTTTAACTGCAGACTGTCAGCTTTAATTTGAGGGTATTTACATCCAAATCAGGTGAACGGTGTAGGAATTACAACAGTTTGCATATGTGCCTCCCACTTGTTAAGGGACCAAAAGTAATGGGACAGAATAATAATCATAAATCAAACTTTCACTTTTTAATACTTGGTTGCAAATCCTTTGCAGTCAATGACAGCCTGAAGTGTGGAACGCATAGACATCACCAGACGCTGGGTGTCATCCCTGGTGATGCTCTGCCAGGCCTCTACTGCAACGGTCTTCAGTTCCTGCTTGTTCTTGGGGCATTTTCCCTTCAGTTTTGTCTTCAGCAAGTGAAATGCTCAATCGGATTCAGGTCAGGTGATGGACTTGGCCATTGCAGAACATTCCACTTCTTTGGTGTCTTTTGCAGTCTGCTTTGGGTCATTGTCCATCTGCACTGTGAAGCGTCCAATGAGTTGTGAAGCATTTGGCTGAATATGAGCCGATAATATTCCCGAAACACTTCACAATTCATCCGGCTGCTTCTGTCAGCCGTCACATCATCAATAAATACAAGAGAAGCAGTTCCATTGGCAGCCATACATGCCCACGCCATGACACTACCCCCACCATGATCACTGATGAGGTGGTATGCTGAGGTCCATGAGCAGTTCCTTCTCCATCCTCTTCTCTTCCCATCACTCTGGTACAAGTTGATGTCGGTCTCATCTGTCCATAGGATGTTGTTCCAGAACTGTGAAGGCTTTTTTACATGTCGTTTGGCAAACTCTAATCTGGCCTTCCTGTTTTTGAGGCTCACCAATGGTTTCCATCTTGTGGTGAACCCTCTGTATTCACTCTGGTGAAGTCTTCTCTTGATTGGTGACTTTGACACACATACACCTACCTCCTGGAGAGTGTTCTTGATCTGGCCAACTGTTGTGAAGGGTGTTTTCTTCACCAGGGAAAGAATTCTTCGCTCATCCACCACAGTTGTTTTCCGTGGTCTTCCGGGTCTTTTGGTGTTGCTGAGCTCACCGGTGCGTTCCTTCTTTTTAAGAATGTTGCAAACAGTTATTTTGGCCACGCCTAATGTTTTTGCTATCTCTCTGATGGGTTTGTTTTGTTTTTTCAGCCTAATGATAGCTTCACTGATAGTGACAGCTCTTTGGATCTCATCTTGAGAACTGACAGCAACAGATTCCAAATGCAAACAGCACACTTGAAATGAACTCTGGACCTTTTATCTGCTCATTGTAATTGGGATAATGAGGGAATAACACACACCTGGCCATGGAACAGCTGAGAAGCCAATTGTCCCATTACTTTTGGTCCCTTAACAAGTGGGAGGCACATATGCAAACTGTTGTAATTCCTACACCGTTCACCTGATTTGGATGTAAATACCCTCAAATTAAAGCTGACAGTCTGCAGTTAAAGCACATCTTGTTCATTTCATTTCAAATCCATTGTGGTGTATAGAGCCAAAAATGTTAGAATTGTGTCCATGTCCCAATATTTATGGACCTGACTGTATATAGCTCTGACATATACCGCAGCGCTGTACAGAGAACACTGACCTTCACGGACCTCCAGGATCTTCACAGACCTTCAAAAACCTCCGGGAACCCCAACAGACCTTCAAGGATGTTCAAGGACCTTCACAGACCTCCATGAACCTCCACAGACTTCCGCACACCTTCACAGTCCTCCACAGACCTTTACAGATCTTAATGATCCCTTAGGGACCTTTATGGTCTTACACAGACCTTCACGCACCTTCATGGTCCTCCTCAGACCTCCACAGACTTTCACGGACCTCAACATGCATCCCAGAGCTTACATCCATGCGGGTCCAATGCACAGACCAGGACACCGACAGATTGGATTCTGGTCTGTGTATCAGAACCATATAGATGTACACTCTGGGATGCACGTGGAGATCTGTGAAGATCCGTGGAGATCCATGGAAGTGGAGACTTGTGGAAGTTCATGAAGGTCTGTGAGGATCTGTGGAGGTCTTTGGGGGGGGATGGGAGGGGGGGTGTGTGGAGATCCGTGGAAGTTAGAGAAGGTCCATGGAGATCTGTGGAAGTTCATGAAGGTGTGTAAGGATCTGTGGAGGTCAATGAAAGTCTGTGGAAGTCCATGAAGTCCATGGAGGTCTGTGCTGATCTGTGGAGGTCTGTGAAGGTCCATGAAGCTCTTCGGAGATCTGTGGAGGTCTGTGAAGGTCCATGAAGCTCTTCGGAGATCTGTGGAGGTCTGAGAAGGTCCATGAAGCTCTTCGGAGATCTGTGGAGGTCTGTGAAGGTCCATGAAGCTCTTCGGAGATCTGTAGGTCTGCAAAGGTCCATGAAGCTCTTCGGAGATCTGTGGAGGTCTGAGAAGGTCCATGAAGCTCTTCGGAGATCTGTGGAGGTCTGCAAAGGTCCATGAAGCTCTTTGGAGATCTGTGAAAAGATCTGTGAAGGTTTGTGGAAGTCCATGCAACTGGTCACCTGTCACTGATTTCAATAGGCTGCCCACATGGAACCCCTGTGCCTCCCGTGCGGCTGAGATGGTCCTTCACACCAGAACAGAACCAGTACAAATCAGTGAGCCCAGGTGAATGGGGCCTAGAAGAGACGTGGTACACTCCGGCACACTGCGGAGGTGATCTCAGGTTTCTTCTCTACAAAGTGAAAAAATCATTAACTGAAACGATTTTCCTTCACCCGAGTCTGAGAATTTCACAACAAACAAGTCGGAGAGATTTGAGATTCAGATGAAGTTCTTACTCTACAAAGAATGTGAGACAAGAATGTCTGATCTCCTCCTCCCCAGGGCAAAGAGTGCACAACCTGCCCGGGGCTGCAATGTCCTCCAGCAGCGCAGAGTATTTCAGGAGAGGAGAGCTATAGAGGAAGGAGCGGAGTTCTTCAGCAGTGCAGAGTATTTCAGGAGAGGAGAGCTATAGAGGAAGGAGCGCAGTCCTCCAGCAGTGCAGAGTATTTCAGGAGAGGAGTTATAGAGGAAGGAGAGGAGTCCTCCGGCAGAGCAGAGTATTTCAGAAGAGGAGTTATAGAGGAAGGAGCGGAGTCCTCCAGCAGCGCAGAGTATTTCAGGAGAGGAGTTTTAGAGGAAGGAGCGGAGTCCTCCAGCAGAGCAGAGTATTTCAGGAGAGGAGAGCAATAGAGGAAGGAGCGCAGTCCTCCAGCAGTGCAGAGTATTTCAGGAGAGGAGTTATAGAGGAAGGAGCGGAGTCCTCCAGCAGTGCAGAGTATTTCAGGAGAGGAGAGTTATAGAGGAAGGAGAGGAGTCCTCCGGCAGTGCAGAGTATTTCAGGAGAGGAGTTTTAGAGGAAGGAGCGGAGTCCTCCAGCAGAGCAGAGTATTTCAGGAGAGGAGTTATAGAGGAAGGGGCGGAGTCCTCCAGCAGAGCAGAGTATTTCAGGAGAGGAGTTATAGAGGAAGGGGCGGAGTCCTCCAGCAGTGCAGAGTATTTCAGGAGAGGAGTTATAGAGGAAGGGGCGGAGTCCTCCAGCAGAGCAGAGTATTTCAGGAGAGGAGTTATAGAGGAAGGGGCGGAGTCCTCCAGCAGAGCAGAGTATTTCAGGAGAGGAGTTATAGAGGAAGGAGCGGAGTCCTCCAGCAGTGCAGAGTATTTCAGGAGAGGAGTTATAGAGGAAGGAGCGGAGTCCTCCAGCAGAGCAGAGTATTTCAGGAGAGGAGTTATAGAGGAAGGAGCGGAGTCCTCCAGCAGCGCAGAGTATTTCAGGAGAGGAGAGTTATAGAGGAAGGAGCGGAGTCCTCCAGCAGCGCAGAGTATTTCAGGAGAGGAGAGTTATAGAGGAAGGAGCGGAGTCCTCCACCAGAGCAGAGTATTTCAGGAGAGGAGTTATAGAGGAAGGAGCGGAGTCCTCCAGCAGAGCAGAGTATTTCAGGAGAGGAGAGTTATAGAGGAAGGAGCGGAGTCCTCCAGCAGCGCAGAGTATTTCAGGAGAGGAGAGTTATAGAGGAAGGAGCGGAGTCCTCCACCAGAGCAGAGTATTTCAGGAGAGGAGTTATAGAGGAAGGAGCGGAGTCCTCCAGCAGAGCAGAGTATTTCAGGAGAGGAGAGTTATAGAGGAAGGAGCGGAGTCCTCCAGCAGTGCAGAGTATTTCAGGAGAGGAGAGTTATAGAGGAAGGAGAGGAGTCCTCCAGCAGTGCAGAGTATTTCAGGAGAGGAGAGTTATAGAGGAAGGAGCGGAGTCCTCCAGCAGCGCAGAGTATTTCAGGAGAGGAGTTATAGAGGAAGGAGCGGAGTCCTCCAGCAGCGCAGAGTATTTCAGGAGAGAGGAGAGTTATAGAGGAAGGAGCGGAGTCCTCCAGCAGTGCAGAGTATTTCAGGAGAGGAGTTATAGAGGAAGCAGCGGAGTCCTCCAGCAGTGCAGAGTATTTCAGGAGAGGAGAGTTATAGCGGAAGGAGCGGAGTCCTCCAGCAGTGCAGAGTATTTCAGGAGAGGAGAGTTATAGAGGAAGGAGCGGAGTCCTCCAGCAGTGCAGAGTATTTCAGGAGAGGAGAGTTATAGCGGAAGGAGCGGAGTCCTCCAGCAGTGCAGAGTATTTCAGGAGAGGAGTTATAGAGGAAGGAGCGGAGTCCTCCAGCAGTGCAGAGTATTGCAGGAGAGGAGAGTTATAGAGGAAGGAGAGGAGTCCTCCAGCAGAGCAGAGTATTTCAGGAGAGGAGTTTTAGAGGAAGGAGCGGAGTCCTCCAGCAGCGCAGAGTATTTTAGGAGAGGAGACTTATAGAGGAAGGAGCGGAGTCCTCCAGCAGCGCAGAGTATTTCAGGAGAGGAGAGTTATAGAGGAAGGAGAGGAGTCCTCCAGCAGAGCAGAGTATTTCAGGAGAGGAGTTATAGAGGAAGGAGCGGAGTCCTCCAGCAGAGCAGAGTATTTCAGGAGAGGAGTTATAGAGGAAGGAGCGGAGTCCTCCAGCAGTGCAGAGTATTTCAGGAGAGGAGAGTTATAGAGGAAGGAGCGGAGTCCTCCAGCAGCGCAGAGTATTTTAGGAGAGGAGAGTTATAGAGGAAGGAGCGGAGTCCTCCAGCAGCGCAGAGTATTTCAGGAGAGGAGTTTTAGAGGAAGGAGCGGAGTCCTCCAGCAGGGCAGAGTATTTTAGGAGAGGAGAGTTATAGAGGAAGGAGCGGAGTCCTCCAGCAGCGCAGAGTATTTCAGGAGAGGAGTTATAGAGGAAGGAGCGGAGTCCTCCAGCAGCGCAGAGTATTTTAGGAGAGGAGAGTTATAGAGGAAGGAGCGGAGTCCTCCAGCAGTGCAGAGTATTTCAGGAGAGGAGAGTTATAGAGGAAGGAGAGGAGTCCTCCAGCAGTGCAGAGTATTTCAGGAGCGGAGAGTTATAGAGGAAGGAGCGGAGTCCTCCAGCAGAGCAGAGCATTTCAGGAGAGGAGTTATAGAGGAAGGAGCGGAGTCCTCCAGCAGTGCAGAGTATTTCAGGAGAGGAGTTATAGAGGAAGGAGCGGAGTCCTCCAGCAGAGCAGAGTATTTCAGGAGAGGAGTTATAGAGGAAGGAGCGGAGTCCTCCAGCAGAGCAGAGTATTTCAGGAGAGGAGAGTTATAGAGGAAGGAGCGGAGTTTTCCAGCAGTGCAGAGTATTTCAGGAGAGGAGTTATAGAGGAAGGAGAGGAGTCCTCCAGCAGTGCAGAGTATTTCAGGAGAGGAGTTATAGAGGAAGGAGCGGAGTCCTCCAGCAGTGCAGAGTATTTCAGGAGAGGAGAGTTATAGAGGAAGGAGCGGAGTCCTCCAGCAGCGCAGAGTATTTCAGGAGAGGAGAGTTATAGAGGAAAGAGCGGAGTCCTCCACCAGAGCAGAGTATTTCAGGAGAGGAGTTATAGAGGAAGGAGCGGAGTCCTCCAGCAGCGCAGAGTATTTCAGGAGAGGAGTTATAGAGGCAGGAGCGGAGTCCTCTAGCAGCGCAGAGTATTTCAGGAGAGAGGAGAGTTATAGAAGAAGGAGCGGAGTCCTCCAGCAGTGCAGAGTATTTCAGGAGAGGAGTTATAGAGGAAGCAGCGGAGTCCTCCAGCAGTGCAGAGTATTTCAGGAGAGGAGAGTTATAGCGGAAGGAGCGGAGTCCTCCAGCAGTGCAGAGTATTTCAGGAGAGGAGAGTTATAGAGGAAGGAGCGGAGTCCTCTGGCAGTGCAGAGTATTTCAGGAGAGGAGAGTTATAGAGGAAGGAGCGGAGTCCTCCAGCAGTGCAGAGTATTTCAGGAGAGGAGTTATAGAGGAAGGAGCGGAGTCCTCCAGCAGTGCAGAGTATTTTAGGAGAGGAGACTTATAGAGGAAGGAGCGGAGTCCTCCAGCAGCGCAGAGTATTTCAGGAGAGGAGAGTTATAGAGGAAGGAGAGGAGTCCTCCAGCAGAGCAGAGTATTTCAGGAGAGGAGTTATAGAGGAAGGAGCGGAGTCCTCCAGCAGCGCAGAGTATTTTAGGAGAGGAGAGTTATAGAGGAAGGAGCGGAGTCCTCCAGCAGCGCAGAGTATTTCAGGAGAGGAGTATTAGAGGAAGGAGCGGAGTCCTCCAGCAGAGCAGAGTATTTCAGGAGAGGAGTTATAGAGGAAGGAGCGGAGTCCTCCAGCAGCGCAGAGTATTTCAGGAGAGGAGAGTTATAGAGGAAGGAGCGGAGTCCTCCAGCAGCGCAGAGTATTTCAGGAGAGGAGTTTTAGAGGAAGGAGCGGAGTCCTCCGGCAGTGGAGAGGAGACTTATAGAGGAAGGAGCGGAGTCCTCCAGCAGCGCAGAGTATTTCAGGAGAGGAGTTTTAGAGGAAGGAGCGGAGTCCTCCAGCAGCGCAGAGTATTTTAGGAGAGGAGAGTTATAGAGGAAGGAGCGGAGTCCTCCAGCAGCGCAGAGTATTTCAGGAGAGGAGTTTTAGAGGAAGGAGCGGAGTCCTCCAGCAGCGCAGAGTATTTTAGGAGAGGAGAGTTATAGAGGAAGGAGCGGAGTCCTCCAGCAGCGCAGAGTATTTCAGGAGAGGAGTTATAGAGGAAGGAGCGGAGTCCTCCAGCAGCGCAGAGTATTTCAGGAGAGGAGTTATAGAGGAAGGAGCGGAGTCCTCCAGCAGTGCAGAGTATTTCAGGAGAGGAGAGTTATAGAGGAAAGAGAGGAGTCCTCCAGCAGTGCAGAGTATTTCAGGAGAGGAGTTATAGAGGAAGGAGCGGAGTCCTCCAGCAGTGCAGAGTATTTCAGGAGAGGAGAGTTATAGAGGAAGGAGCGGAGTCCTCCAGCAGTGCAGAGTATTTCAGGAGAGGAGAGTTATAGAGGAAGGAGAAGAGTCCTCCAGCAGTGCAGAGTATTTCAGGAGAGGAGAGTTATAGAGGAAGGAGAAGAGTCCTCCAGCAGTGCAGAGTATTTCAGGAGAGGAGAGTTATAGAGGAAGGAGAGGAGTCCTCCAGCAGTGCAGAGTATTTCAGGAGCGGAGAGTTATAGAGGAAGGAGCGGAGTCCTCCAGCAGTGCAGAGTATTTCAGGAGAGGAGTTATAGAGGAAGGAGCGGAGTCCTCCAGCAGTGCAGAGTATTTCAGGAGAGGAGAGTTATAGAGGAAGGAGCGGAGTCCTCCAGCAGAGCAGAGTATTTCAGGAGAGGAGTTATAGAGGAAGCAGCGGAGTCCTCCAGCAGTGCAGAGTATTTCAGGAGAGGAGAGTTATAGCGGAAGGAGCGGAGTCCTCCAGCAGTGCAGAGTATTTCAGGAGAGGAGAGTTATAGAGGAAGGAGCGGAGTCCTCCAGCAGTGCAGAGTATTTCAGGAGAGGAGAGTTATAGAGGAAGGAGCGGAGTCCTCCAGCAGAGCAGAGTATTTCAGGAGAGGAGAGTTATAGAGGAAGGGGCGGAGTCCTCCAGCAGTGCAGAGTATTTCAGGAGAGGAGAGTTATAGAGGAAGGAGAGGAGTCCTCCGCAGTGCAGAGTATTTCAGGAGAGGAGTTATAGAGGAAGGAGCGGAGTCCTCCAGCAGTGCAGAGTATTTCAGGAGAGGAGAGTTATAGAGGAAGGAGAGCAGTCCTCCAGCAGTGCAGAGTATTTCAGGAGAGGAGTTATAGAGGAAGGAGCGGAGTCCTCCAGCAGCGCAGAGTATTTCAGGAGAGGAGTTATAGAGAAAGGAGCGGAGTCCTCCAGCAGCGCAGAGTATTTCAGGAGAGGAGTTATAGAGGAAGGAGCGGAGTCCTCTGGCAGTGCAGAGTATTTCAGGAGAGGAGTTATAGAGGAAGGAGCGGAGTCCTCCAGCAGCGCAGAGTATTTCAGGAGAGGAGTTATAGAGGAAGGAGCGGAGTCCTCTGGCAGTGCAGAGTATTTCAGGAGAGGAGAGTTATAGAGGAAGGAGCTGAGTCCTCCAGCAGTGCAGAGTATTTCAGGAGAGGAGTTATAGAGAAAGGAGCGGAGTCCTCCAGCAGCGCAGAGTATTTCAGGAGAGGAGTTATAGAGGAAGGAGCGGAGTCCTCCAGCAGCGCAGAGTATTTCAGGAGAGGAGAGTTATAGAGGAAGGAGCGGAGTCTTCCAGCAGCACAGAGTATTTCAGGAGAGGAGTTTTAGAGGAAGGAGCGGAGTCCTCCAGCAGCGCAGAGTATTTTAGGAGAGGAGACTTATAGAGGAAGGAGCGGAGTCCTCCAGCAGCGCAGAGTATTTCAGGAGAGGAGAGTTATAGAGGAAGGAGAGGAGTCCTCCAGCAGAGCAGAGTATTTCAGGAGAGGAGTTATAGAGGAAGGAGCGGAGTCCTCCAGCAGCGCAGAGTATTTCAGGAGAGGAGTTTTAGAGGAAGGAGCGGAGTCCTCCGGCAGTGGAGAGGAGACTTATAGAGGAAGGAGCGGAGTCCTCCAGCAGCGCAGAGTATTTCAGGAGAGGAGAGTTATAGAGGAAGGAGAGGAGTCCTCCAGCAGCGCAGAGTATTTCAGGAGAGGAGTTTTAGAGGAAGGAGCGGAGTCCTCCAGCAGCGCAGAGTATTTTAGGAGAGGAGAGTTATAGAGGAAGGAGCGGAGTCCTCCAGCAGTGCAGAGTATTTCAGGAGAGGAGAGTTATAGAGGAAAGAGAGGAGTCCTCCAGCAGTGCAGAGTATTTCAGGAGAGGAGTTATAGAGGAAGGAGCGGAGTCCTCCAGCAGTGCAGAGTATTTCAGGAGAGGAGAGTTATACAGGAAGGAGCGGAGTCCTCCAGCAGCGCAGAGTATTTCAGGAGAGGAGTTATACAGGAAGGAGCGGAGTCCTCCAGCAGCGCAGAGTATTTCAGGAGATGAGTTATAGAGGAAGGAGAGGAGTCCTCCAGCAGTGCAGAGTATTTCAGGAGAGGAGTTATAGAGGAAGGAGCGGAGTCCTCCGGCAGTGCAGAGTATTTCAGGAGAGGAGAGTTATAGAGGAAGGAGAGGAGTCCTCCGGCAGTGCAGAGTATTTCAGGAGAGGAGTTATAGAGGAAGGAGCGGAGTCCTCCAGCAGTGCAGAGTATTTCAGGGGAGGAGTTATAGAGGAAGGAGAGGAGTCCTCCAGCAGTGCAGAGTATTTCAGGAGAGGAGAGTTATAGCGGAAGGAGCGGAGTCCTCCAGCAGTGCAGAGTATTTCAGGAGAGGAGAGTTATAGAGGAAGGAGCGGAGTCCTCCAGCAGTGCAGAGTATTTCAGGAGAGGAGAGTTATAGAGGAAGGAGCGGAGTCCTCCAGCAGAGCAGAGTATTTCAGGAGAGGAGAGTTATAGAGGAAGGGGCGGAGTCCTCCAGCAGTGCAGAGTATTTCAGGAGAGGAGAGTTATAGAGGAAGGAGAGGAGTCCTCCGCAGTGCAGAGTATTTCAGGAGAGGAGTTATAGAGGAAGGAGCGGAGTCCTCCAGCAGTGCAGAGTATTTCAGGAGAGGAGAGTTATAGAGGAAGGAGAGCAGTCCTCCAGCAGTGCAGAGTATTTCAGGAGAGGAGTTATAGAGGAAGGAGCGGAGTCCTCTGGCAGTGCAGAGTATTTCAGGAGAGGAGAGTTATAGAGGAAGGAGCTGAGTCCTCCAGCAGTGCAGAGTATTTCAGGAGAGGAGTTATAGAGAAAGGAGCGGAGTCCTCCAGCAGCGCAGAGTATTTCAGGAGAGGAGTTATAGAGGAAGGAGCGGAGTCCTCCAGCAGCGCAGAGTATTTCAGGAGAGGAGAGTTATAGAGGAAGGAGCGGAGTCTTCCAGCAGCACAGAGTATTTCAGGAGAGGAGTTTTAGAGGAAGGAGCGGAGTCCTCCAGCAGCGCAGAGTATTTTAGGAGAGGAGACTTATAGAGGAAGGAGCGGAGTCCTCCAGCAGCGCAGAGTATTTCAGGAGAGGAGAGTTATAGAGGAAGGAGAGGAGTCCTCCAGCAGAGCAGAGTATTTCAGGAGAGGAGTTATAGAGGAAGGAGCGGAGTCCTCCAGCAGCGCAGAGTATTTTAGGAGAGGAGAGTTATAGAGGAAGGAGCGGAGTCCTCCAGCAGCGCAGAGTATTTCAGGAGAGGAGTTTTAGAGGAAGGAGCGGAGTCCTCCGGCAGTGGAGAGGAGACTTATAGAGGAAGGAGCGGAGTCCTCCAGCAGCGCAGAGTATTTCAGGAGAGGAGAGTTATAGAGGAAGGAGAGGAGTCCTCCAGCAGCGCAGAGTATTTCAGGAGAGGAGTTTTAGAGGAAGGAGCGGAGTCCTCCAGCAGCGCAGAGTATTTTAGGAGAGGAGAGTTATAGAGGAAGGAGCGGAGTCCTCCAGCAGCGCAGAGTATTTCAGGAGAGGAGAGTTATAGAGGAAGGAGCGGAGTCCTCCAGCAGCGCAGAGTATTTCAGGAGAGGAGTTATAGAGGAAGGAGCGGAGTCCTCCAGCAGCGCAGAGTATTTCAGGAGAGGAGTTATAGAGGAAGGAGCGGAGTCCTCCAGCAGTGCAGAGTATTTCAGGAGAGGAGAGTTATAGAGGAAAGAGAGGAGTCCTCCAGCAGTGCAGAGTATTTCAGGAGAGGAGTTATAGAGGAAGGAGCGGAGTCCTCCAGCAGTGCAGAGTATTTCAGGAGAGGAGAGTTATAGAGGAAGGAGCGGAGTCCTCCAGCAGTGCAGAGTATTTCAGGAGAGGAGAGTTATAGAGGAAGGAGAGGAGTCCTCCAGCAGTGCAGAGTATTTCAGGAGCGGAGAGTTATAGAGGAAGGAGCGAAGTCCTCCAGCAGTGCAGAGTATTTCAGGAGAGGAGTTATAGAGGAAGGGGCGGAGTCCTCCAGCAGTGCAGAGTATTTCAGGAGAGGAGTTATAGAGGAAGGAGCGGAGTCCTCCAGCAGTGCAGAGTATTTCAGGAGAGGAGAGTTATACAGGAAGGAGCGGAGTCCTCCAGCAGCGCAGAGTATTTCAGGAGAGGAGTTATACAGGAAGGAGCGGAGTCCTCCAGCAGCGCAGAGTATTTCAGGAGATGAGTTATAGAGGAAGGAGAGGAGTCCTCCAGCAGTGCAGAGTATTTCAGGAGAGGAGTTATAGAGGAAGGAGCGGAGTCCTCCGGCAGTGCAGAGTATTTCAGGAGAGGAGAGTTATAGAGGAAGGAGAGGAGTCCTCCGGCAGTGCAGAGTATTTCAGGAGAGGAGTTATAGAGGAAGGAGCGGAGTCCTCCAGCAGTGCAGAGTATTTCAGGGGAGGAGTTATAGAGGAAGGAGAGGAGTCCTCCGGCAGTGCAGAGTATTTCAGGAGAGGAGTTATAGAGGAAGGAGCGGAGTCCTCCAGCAGAGCAGAGTATTTCAGGAGAGGAGTTATAGAGGAAGGGGCGGAGTCCTCCAGCAGTGCAGAGTATTTCAGGAGAGGAGTTATAGAGGAAGGAGCGGAGTCCTCCGGCAGTGCAGAGTATTTCAGGGGAGGAGTTATAGAGGAAGGAGAGGAGTCCTCCGGCAGTGCAGAGTATTTCAGGAGAGAAGTTATAGAGGAAGGAGCGGAGTCCTCCGGCAGTGCAGAGTATTTCAGGGGAGGAGTTATAGAGGAAGGAGAGGAGTCCTCCGGCAGTGCAGAGTATTTCAGGAGAGGAGTTTTAGAGGAAGGAGCGGAGTCCTCCAGCAGCGCAGAGTATTTTAGGAGAGGAGACTTATAGAGGAAGGAGCGGAGTCCTCCAGCAGCGCAGAGTATTTCAGGAGAGGAGAGTTATAGAGGAAGGAGCGGAGTCCTCCAGCAGCGCAGAGTATTTCAGGAGAGGAGTTATAGAGGAAGGAGCGGAGTCCTCCAGCAGCGCAGAGTATTTCAGGAGAGGTATAGAGGAAGGAGAGGAGTCCTCCAGCAGTGCAGAGTATTTCAGGAGAGGAGTTATAGAGGAAGAAGCGGAGTCCTCCAGCAGTGCAGAGTATTTTAGGAGAGGAGAGTTATAGAGGAAGGAGAGGAGTCCTCCAGCAGTGCAGAGTATTTCAGGAGAGGAGAGTTATAGAGGAAGGAGCGGAGTCCTCCAGCAGTGCAGAGTATTTTAGGAGAGGAGAGTTATAGAGGAAGGAGCGGAGTCCTCCAGCAGTGCAGAGTATTTCAGGAGAGGAGTTATAGAGGAAGGAGCGGAGTTCTCCAGCAGTGCAGAGTATTTCAGGAGAGGAGAGTTATAGAGGAAGGAGCGGAGTCCTCCAGCAGTGCAGAGTATTTCAGGAGAGGAGAGTTATAGAGGAAGGAGAAGAGTCCTCCAGCAGTGCAGAGTATTTCAGGAGAGGAGTTATAGAGGAAGGGGCGGAGTCCTCCAGCAGTGCAGAGTATTTCAGGAGAGGAGTTATAGAGGAAGGAGCGGAGTCCTCCAGCAGAGCAGAGTATTTCAGGAGAGGAGAGTTATAGAGGAAGGAGAGGAGTCCTACGGCAGTGCAGAGTATTTCAGGAGAGGAGAGTTATAGAGGAAGGAGCGGAGTCCTCCAGCAGCGCAGAGTATTTCAGGAGAGGAGTTATAGAGGAAGGAGCGGAGTCCTCCAGCAGCGCAGAGTATTTCAGGAGCGGAGAGTTATAGAGGAAGGAGCGGAGTCCTCCAGCAGAGCAGAGTATTTCAGGGGAGGAGTTATAGAGGAAGGAGAGGAGTCCTCCGGCAGTGCAGAGTATTTCAGGAGAGGAGTTATAGAGGAAGGGGCGGAGTCCTCCAGCAGTGCAGAGTATTTCAGGAGAGGAGAGTTATAGAGAAAGGAGCGGAGTCCTCCAGCAGTGCAGAGTATTTCAGGAGAGGAGAGTTATAGAGGAAGGAGCCGAGTCCTCTAGCAGTGCAGAGTATTTCAGGAGAGGAGTTATAGAGGAAGGAGCGGAGTCCTCCAGCAGTGCAGAGTATTTCAGGGGAGGAGTTATAGAGGAAGGAGAGGAGTCCTCCGGCAGTGCAGAGTATTTCAGGAGAGGAGTTATAGAGGAAGGGGCGGAGTCCTCCAGCAGTGCAGAGTATTTCAGGAGAGGAGTTATAGAGGAAGGAGCGGAGTCCTCCAGCAGTGCAGAGTATTTCAGGAGAGGAGTTATAGAGGAAGGGGCGGAGTCCTCCAGCAGAGCAGAGTATTTCAGGAGAGGAGAGTTATAGAGGAAGGAGCGGAGTCCTCCAGCAGAGCAGAGTATTTCAGGAGCGGAGAGTTATAGAGGAAGGAGCCGAGTCCTCCAGCAGTGCAGAGTATTTCAGGAGAGGAGTTGAATCCTAGAACAATTCTCTTTCCCCGGATTGGCTGTCAGCAGACTCTGATTTATTAATTGGAGATAATTGGGTTCTATGTGATGTGTGAGATTTGGGGCAGCCCTGTGATTGGTCGGAGGCGCTTCAGCTGAGAATTGCTGACACCGAGGAACGGGTCTGACTGTGTATTGTGTAAGAAGTCTGATAATTACAGCAGCAGAAGCCATCATTAGTCTGATTGCTGGGCTCAGCTCTGGGTGGAGCATTCTCTGGATTTATATGAAGAGCGGAGTGTGGGCTCCAGAGGGCCCCGCCAGTCTCTGTGTGCTCAGCGTGATCTTCCGGCAGACTTCTCTGACAGGTTTCACTGCAATAAAATGCCAAAAGATTGATCTGTATGTACTGAGAGTGAAGTCATCTGTTGGCCCCGTGTGGGATTTTATTGTGTCAGTGTGACACTTCCAGGTATTTATTCCCTCTCATGGAGATCACAGGACTTTCCTTGACAATGCCTTCATCTAGTTTCCTCTGCGAAAGGATGACACCATTTTTGTTCAGGCTTCATGCGGGGTCACCATCTACTTCCTGGACTTCATAATCACATAAATCCTGGCACCTTTGGTTGTGTTCACAAATGTTTGACGCAGATCAGCCCCTGCTGCAGCCTCTCCCGTTGCGACTTGCTACAAAGTTACAATGGAAAGTCTGTGAATCCGTGGTGGTGGGGGGGAGGGGGGAGGGACTAAGGAAATGCTTCCTTCAGCAAGGGCTAACTGACAATTCTTGGGGCCCCCAGGCAATAGGGGATCATGGGGCCCCTGTGTCCTTGCCCAAACTCAAAAAAGCCTATAAAAAAGGTACCAGGGGCATCTCATGGGGCCCCTTACTGACCCCGGGCCCTCGGGCAGTGCCCGAGTTTTCAAATGGTCAGTCCACCCCTGCCCTCCAGCCTGCAACAGATAACAGGACTTTCCTTGACAATGCCTTCATTTACTCTCCTCTGTGAAAGGATGACCCCATTTTTGTTCAGGCATCATGCGGGGTCACCATCTACTTCCTGAACTGAGATGCCAGCTTCATAACAACATAAATCCTGGCACCTTTGGTTGTGTTCACAAATGTCTGACGCAGATCAGCCCCTGCTGCAGCCTCTCCCCTTGCGACTTGCTACAAAGTTACAATGGAAAGTCTGTGAATCTGTGGGAGGGAGACTAAGGAAATGCTTCCTCCTGCCTGCAGCAGAGTGATGACATTACTTCAGCCTAGTCAAAGTCACTTTCAGGGTTCACCTCATTTCCTGGCTGGAGGACACCTAACATCATCTTGCCCCTTCCTTCCCAGCCTAATATCTATCAATATACACTATGTCAGAGTGTGAACCCCCTTGACTGTCCACACCCCCATTTGCAGTGTTCTCAGGAAGTCAGCGCTCTGTGGACTGATTCCTTGTGTGCAGAAGCAACCCCTTTAGCGCGCCAACAATTTGAAGGGCCCCAACATAGCCGGCAGAGGATTTATCTCAAGGAACGTGATAGAGTACCTAGTATACTGCCTAGTTAAGGGTTTATTAGGACCTTGCAATAATCACGGCTTAGGCTTCCTCATCATAAGTGACTCTAGGCGACTCCGGCGCTTTTCACTTCAAACCAGCTCAAGGTCGCCTCAGCCTGGCCATCGAGGAACGCTACAGTTTATGCTGACCGTACCAGAACTTAAGGTGGCACTCCACTGTTGGATGTGTGAAATTGTGTGTGTATATATATGTGTGTGTGTGTGTGTGTATGTATGTGTGTGTATATGTATGTGTGTGTGTGTGTGTGTATGTATGTGTGTGTGTATATATATGTGTGTGTGTATATATATACAGTGGGGATGGAAAGTTTGTATTAATGTGCATAAAGAAGCCAAGGAAAGATGGAAAAATCTCCAAAAGGCATCAAATTACAGATTAGACATTCTTATAATATGTCAACAAAAGTTAGATTTTATTTCCATCATTTACACTTTCAAAATAACAGAAAACAAAAATATGGCGTCTGCAAAAGTTTGGGCCCCCTGCAGAATTTCTAGCATGCACTGCCCCCTTTGCAAAGCTGAGACCTGCCAGTGTCATGGATTGTTCTCAATCATCGTCTGGGAAGACCAGGTGATGTCAATCTCAAAGATTTTAAATGCCCGGACTCATCTGACCTTGCCCCAACAATCAGCACCATGGGTTCTTCTAAGCAGTTGTCTAGAAAACTGAAACTGAAAATAGTTGACGCTCACAAAGCTGGAGAAGGCTATAAGAAGATTGCAAATCGTTTTCAGATGTCAATATCCTCTGTTCGGAATGTAATTAAGAAATGGCAGTTATCAGGAACAGTGGAAGTTAAAGCAAGATCTGGAAGACCAAGAAAAATATCAGACAGAACAGCTCGCAGGATTGTGAGAAAAACAATTCAAAACCCACGTTTGACTGCACGATCCCTCCAGAAAGATCTGGCAGACACTGGAGTTGTGGTCACTATTCCACTATAAAGAGATACTTGTACAAATATGGTCTTCATGGAAGAGTCATCAGAAGAAAACCTCTTCTACGTCCTCACCACAAAAATCATCGTTTGAACTTTGCAAATGAACACATAGACAAGCCTGATGCATTTTGGAAACAAGTTCTGTGGACCGATGAGGTTAAAATTGAACTTTTTGGCCGGAATGAGCAAAGGTACGTTTGGAGAAGAAGGGGCACAGAATTGAATGAAAAGAACCTCTGTCCAACTGTGAAGCATGGGGTTGGATCAATCATGCTTTGGGGTTGTGTTGCAGCCAGTGGCACAGGGAACATCTCACGAGTAGAAGGAAAAATGGATTCAATAAAATTTCAGCAAATTTTGGATGGTAACTTGATGCCATCTGTGGAAAAGCTGAAGTTAAAGAGAGGATGGCTTCTACAAATGGATAATGATCCTAAACACACCTCGAAATCCACGGGGGATTACATCAAGAGGCGTAAACTGAAGGTTTTGCCATGGCCTTCACAATCTCCTGACCTCAACATAATTGAAAATCTATGGATAGACCTTAAAAGAGCCGTGCGTGACAGACAGCCCAGAAATCTCAAAGAACTGGAAGACTTTTGTAAGGAAGAATGGGCAAAGATACCTCAAACAAGAATTGAAAGACTCTTGGCTGGCTACAAAAAGCGTTTACAAGCCGTGATACTTGCCAAAGGGGGCAGTACAAGATATTAACTCTGCAGGGGGCCCAGACTTTTGCAGACGCCATTTTTTTGTTTTCTGTTATTTTGAAAGTGTAAATGATGGAAATAAAATCTAACTTTTGTTGACATATTATAAGAATGTCTAATCTGTCATTTGATGCCTTTTGGCGATTTTTCCATCTTTCCTTGGCTTCTTTATGCACATTAATACACATTTTTAGCTGGGGTGCCCAAACTTTCAATCCCCACTGTGTGTGTATATATATATGTATGTGTGTGTGTGTGTATGTATATGTGTGTGTATATATATATATATACTGTACATAATAGACCAGACATTGTTCTCCATTGCCTTATTCTGTCTGTTCGGATATTACGATTCTCGATATATTTTGCTATTTTGCTTCAAAGTCTGGAGTCTCTTTCCAGGGTGACCACGAGGTACACGGGACATGATCTGACTTTGCTCATTAACTTGCAAACCCAAGGTGTCAGTGGGGCCGAGGTCAGTTCTGAGGTCAAGGTAAGAACAGAGGACCCAAAACAACCAGCGGCTCCTATGGGGGTAGCGCTACAGGTATTAGGGAGGATACAGAAGGCAGAAGAGCTTACAATCTATTAGGGTATAAGGGAGGATACAGGAGGTAGAAGAGCTTACAATCTATTAGGGTATAAGGGATGATACAGAAGGTAGAAGAGCTTACAATCTATTAGGGTATAAGGGAGGATACAGGAGGTAGAAGAGCTTACAATCTATTGGGGTATACGGGAGGATACAAAAGGTAGAAGAGCTTACAATCTATTAGGGTATAAGGGATGATACAGAAAGTAGAAGAGCTTACAATCTATTAGGGTATACAGGAGGATACAGAAGGCAGAAGAGCTTACAATCTATTAGGGTATAAGGGGTGATACAGAAAGTAGAAGAGCTTACAATCTATTGGGGTATAGGGGAGGATACAGAAAGTAGAAGAGCTTACAATCTATTAGGGTATACAGGGGGATACAGAAGGCAGAAGAGCTTACAATCTATTAGGGTATACAGGAGGATACAGGAGGTAGAAGAGCTTACAATCTATTGGGGTATAGGGGAGGATACAGAAAGTAGAAGAGCTTACAATCTATTAGGGTATACAGGAGGATACAGAAAGTAGAAGAGCTTACAATCTATTAGGGTATACAGGAGGATACAGAAGGCAGAAGAGCTTACAATCTATTAGGGTATACAGGAGGATACAGGAGGCAGAAGAGCTTACAATCTATTGGGGTATAGGGGAGGATACAGAAAGTAGAAGAGCTTACAATCTATTAGGGTATACGGGAGGATACAGGAGGCAGAAGAGCTTACAATCTATTAGGGTATACGGGAGGATACAGAAGGTAGAAGAGCTTACAATCTATTGGGGTATAAGGGGGGATACAGAAGGTAGCAAATTGAATTTTGTGTGATCCACTCATCACAGCTGTCGATCTCCTGCAGCCTTTTTCACCCACTTCCTGTCTATATGCACCCGGTATCAGCTGCACATCCTTGCCCTGGACCAGCTTTCTAATGGTGACAACTGTAGACTGGACCAGCACAAGGTGTGTCGGCAAAACCGCTTGTAGTCTCCACCAGGGGGCTAATGTGACAGGTTGACAGGAACACAATTGGGAGGCAGGAGAAGGGTGTTGTCACTCTATAACAGGAAGTGCTTGGACAACGACCTTCACGGCAGGACCGCCAGGGATTAATTATAACGAAAGCTGCAGATTTTAAAAGGTTAAAAACGACTTCTGGAATGTAGCGCCCTCGTAGGTAGGTTGCCAGGACGTAAGCATGTTTAGTTCTTTTTGGCTCTTCTGTCGTCAGCGATTTGCTTTTGGCTGCTCTGAATCTCTCAGACTGAAGGTTCGATTGCTCTCCCTGTCTTCCGGAGGCTTCTGGAACATAGAGGGCTGAGCAGAAGAAGAGCTTACAATCTAACGGGGTGTGAGGAGAATACAGAACGTAGAAGAGCTGAGCATAGAGGGCTGAGCAAAGCAAATTTCAACCAGGATATTTATGGTGCTCCAGGCAATGCCTGGGGAGATGTGCCCAGAAGGTGGTTGGAGAGGCGTATAAATAGTCTGGGATTTGCAGCAGCACGGTCTTTCTTTTCTCCTTGTTGGAAAGAATGCACCCATCTGGGTGGGGTTTGCTGCACTCATCTGGGTGGGGTTGGCTGCACCCATCTGGATGGGGTTGGCTGCACCCATCTGGGTGGGGTTGGCTGCACCCATCTGGGTGCGGTTGGCTTCATTCATCTGGATGGGGTAGGCTGTACCCATCTGGGTGGGGTTGGCTGCACCCATCTGGATGTGGATGGCTGCACCCATCTGGATGCGGTTGGCACCCATCTGGATTGAGTTGGCTGCACCCATCTGGATAGGGTTGGCTGCACCCATCTGGGTGGGGTTGGCTGCACCCATCTGGGTGGGGTTGGCTGCACCCATTTGGGTGGGGTTGGCTGATCTCATCTGGGTGGGGTTGGCTGCACCCATCTGGGTGGGGTTGGCTGCACCCATCTGGGTGAGGTTGGCTGCACCCATCTGGGTGAGGTTGGCTGCACCCATCTTGGTGCAGTTGGCTTCATTCATCTGGATGGGGTTGGCTGATCTAAACTGGATGTGGATGGCTGCACCCATCTGGATGCGGTTGGCACCCATCTGGGGGGGGTTGGCTGCACCCATCTGGGTGGGGTTGGCTGATCTCATCTGGGTGGGGTTGGCTGCACTCATCTGGATGGGGCTTGCTGCATCCATCTTGGTGCAGTTGGCTTCATTCATCTGGATGGGGTTGGCTGCACCCATCTGGATGGGGTTGGCTGCACCCATCTGGATGCGGTTGGCACCCATCTGGATTGGGTTGGCTGTATCCATCTGGGTGGGGTTGGCTTTACCCATCTGGGTGTGGTTAGGTGCACCCATCTTGGTGCAGTTGGCTTCATTCATCTGGATGGGGTTGGCTGTACCCATCTGGGTGGGGTTGGCTGTACCCATCTGGGTGGGGTTGGCTGCACCCATCTGGATGTGGATGGCTGCACCCATCTGGATGTGGTTGGCACCCATCTGGATTGGGTTGGCTGCACCCATCTGGATGGGGTTGGCTGCACCCATCTGGGTGTGGTTAGCTGCACCCATCTGGGTGGGGTTGGCTGATCTCATCTGGGTGGGGTTGGCTGCACCCATCTGGATGGGGCTGGCTGCACCCATCTTGGTGCAGTTGGCTTCATTCATCTGGATGGGGTTGGCTGTACCCATCTGGATGTGGTTGGCACCCACCTGGATGGGGTTGGCTGTACCCATCTGGATGTGGTTGGCACCCACCTGGATGGGGTTGGCTGTACCCATCTGGATGCGGTTGGCACCCATCTGGATTGGGTTGGCTGTACCCATCTGGGTGGGGTTGGCTGATCCCATCTGGGTGGGGTTGGCTGATCTCATCTGGGTGGGGTTGGCTGCACCCATCTTGGTAAGGTTGGCTACGCCCACCTGCAGCAGCTCTCCTGATTCCAGCAGCTGTTCCTCGAGGTCCCGGCTGGGCAGAGCTGGGGGACCAACATCTGGAAGTTCTCTGACACCCTGAAATTTCACCTTTAGGATCCGGTCCAAAAACAAGGAATAAAGAGGGTGCAGACGCCTCGTGCGTCATCTTTAGCATTTTATTATAGAGCAATCATCAAGAGAAGAGAGAAAAAGATACACAAAGGAAAAAAAGAGAAGTGAACAAACTCTTCACATGGAAGAGAACGATCGAGCGGGATTTCACGGGCCCCATATAATAATAGAACAACAAGGAAAGTTACAATTTACAATGTTTATTGTTGAATCAATATTAAAATATCAATGAAGAAAAAGATACATTTTGATGTCCCAACATTGTTAGTTCTACTTGTTCAAAGAAATGTTTCCGCTGTAATATTTCTCCACGTTTCGCCTATTTCAGGCTTCTTCAGGAGATATTATGTTATACATGTATGGTTGGCTGTATGGGGCCCTGTGGTTTTGGGGGAGCCTGTTAGGTTGGCTGTATGGGGCCCTGTGGTTTTGGGGGAGCCTGTTAGGTTGGCTGTATGGGGCCCTGTGGTTTTTTTGGGGGGCTGTTAGGTTGGCTGTATGGGGCCCTGTGGTTTTTTGGGGGGCTGTTAGGTTGGCTGTATGGGGCCCTGTGGTTTTTTGGGGGGCTGTTAGGTTGGCTGTATGGGGCCCTGTGGTTTTAGGGAGGCCTGTTAGTTGGCTGTATGGGGCCCTGTGGTTTTGGGGGGCCTATTAGGTTGGCTGTATGGGACCCTGTGGTTTTGGGGGGAGCCTGTTAGGTTGGCTATATGGGGCCCTGTGGTTTTGGAGGGCCCTGTTAGGTTGGCTGTATGGGGCCCTGTGGTTTTGGAGGGCCCTGTTAGGTTGGCTGTATGGGGCCCTGTGGTTTTTGTTTTGGGGGGGGGGGACTGTTAGATTGGCTGTATGGGGCCCTTTGGTTTTGGAGGGCCCTGTTAGGTTGGCTGTATGGGGCCCTGTTAGGTTGGCTGAATAGGGCCCAGTGGTTTTTGGGCGAGTCTGTTAGGTTGGCTGTATGGGGCCCTGTGGTTTTAGGGAGGCCTGTTAGGTTGGCTGTATGGGGCCCTGTGGTTTTTTGGGGGGGCTGTTAGGTTGGCTGTATGGGGCCCTGTGGTTTTGGGGGGCCTATTAGGTTGGCTGTATGGGGCCCTGTGGTTTTGGGGGGAGCCTGTTAGGTTGGCTATATGGGGCCCTGTGGTTTGGGGGGGGGGCTGTTAGGTTGACTGTATGGGGCCCTGTGGTTTTTGTTTTGGGGGGGGACTGCTAGATTGGCTGTATGGGGCCCTGTGGTTTTGGAGGGCCCTGTTAGGTTGGCTGTATGGGGCCCTGTGGTTTTGGAGGGCCCTGTTAGGTTGGCTGTATGGGGCCCTGTGGTTTTTGTTTTGGGGGGGCTGTTAGATTGGCTGTATGGGGCCCTTTGGTTTTGGAGGGCCCTGTTAAGTTGGCTGTATGGGGCCCTGTTAGGTTGGCTGAATGGGGCCCAGTGGTTTTTGGGCGAGTCTGTTAGGTTGGCTGTATGGGGCCCTGTGGTTTTTTGGGGGGGGCTGTTAGGTTGGCTGTATGGGGCCCTGTGGTTTTGGGAGGGTCTATTAGGTTGGCTGTATGGGGCCCTGTGGTTTTTGTTTTGGGGGGGGGGACTGTTAGATTGGCTGTATGGGGCCCTGTGGTTTTGGAGGGCCCTGTTAGGTTGGCTGTATGGGGCCCTGTTAGGTTGGCTGTATGGGGCCCTGTGGTTTTTGGGCGAGCTTGTTAGGTTGGCTGTGGTTTTGGGGGGGCCCTGTCAGATTGGCTGTAAGGGGCCCCATGGTTTCTACCAGCAGCCCTGGTTGTACCCCACTACATAGGTGGCTTTCCAAATAAATGACAATGCATACTACACGGGCAGCACAGCGGCTAAGTGGTTAGCACTTCCGGCTTGCAGTACTCGGGTCGCCGGTTTGAATCCCAACCACGGCACCACCTGCCTGGAGTTTGCATGTTCTCCCTGTGCCTGCGTGGGTTTCCTCCGGGTACTTCAGTTTCCTCCCACACTCCAAAGACATGCTGGTAGGTGAATTGGCTCCTGTCTAAATTGTCCCTAGTATGTGTATGTATGAATGTGAGTTAGGGACCTTAGATTGTACGCTCCTCGGGGGCGGGGACTGATGGGAATGTACAATATATGTAAAGCGCTGTGTAAATTGACGGCGCTATATAAGTACCTGAAATACATGTGTCGCCAGCACGTGTGCAAGTGTTGCATGTGCGTTACGGTGCCATTATCTGCAACTGGCACCCCAGCACAGGGCCGGGACAAGGGGAGGGCGGAAGGGGCGGATGCCCCGGGCACAATGGTTTACTGTGGGAATGGGGGGCGCTTTCCTTCTGCGACGAGGTGAACAGGAAGCAGCGACTTTGATAAGCGAGTGACAGCCGGGCGTAGGACCCCCGAAGCTCGCACACCATAAATGGGGGGGCTGCCCTGGGCGCCGGCTGACCTTGTACCCGCACTGACTGTACAGTAGAGCGCAAGCACAATGCACCCCACACACCGTGCGTCGCTACAAAGAGAAATATCCCGCGCGGTTTTCGGTTTTCAATCCGTTGTGGTGGGTTGGTAGGCCATTCGTAACGCGTGATCTGCGTTTGCAATGCACCGTAACAGGCGTTAAAGCGCTGAAAGGGATCGCTAATGTGTGACCTCTGCAGTCAGCAGGGAGGCATGTTGGACCTCGGCAGAGAGACCGCTGCTGCTGCCACACACATGGAGCAAGGGGTCTGTCTCTGCAGCAATGCTGGCAGGGCACCGGCTTCTCTACTCCGGCTGCTGCTGCTTTCTGCATAAAGAAAACAAAGAGACTCCCGCAGAGAGGAGACTGCTTCCACACACAGAGAGAAAAGGCGTTTCTCTGCAGCATGCTGGCAGGGGACAGGCTTTTCTACTCAGGCTGTGGCTGCTTTCTAAAGAAAACATTGATAACCCCTGCAGAGAGACCACTGATTACACATGCAGACAGCAAGGGTCCATCTCTACAACATGCTGGCAGGGGGACAGGCTTTTCTACTCAGGCTGTGGCTGCTTTACTGAACAGAACAGATTGTAGAGAGACCACTGCTTCTGCACACACAGAGCACGAGTTCTCTGCAGCATGCTGGTAGGGGACAGGCTTTTCTACTCAGGCTGTGGCTTCTTTCTAAAGAAAAGAGATCTCTGCAGAGAGACCACTGCTTCCACATGCAGAGAGCAAGAGTCTATCTCTGCAGCATGTTGGCAGGGGACAGGCTTTTCTGCTCAGGCTGTGGTTGATTTCTAAAGAAAATAATAACCCCTGCAGAGAGACCACTGCTTCCATACACGGGGTGCAAGGGCCCTTCTGCTTGTAGGGGACAGGCTTTTCTACTCAAGCTGTGGCTGCTTTCTAAGAAAATGAGATCCTGGAAAGAAAAAAAGATTCCCAGCCACAAAAATTCTTTTTCATGAGGTGAAATCGAAGGCTTGGTTGGTCGAATTTCGAAATCAATGGTGGCGCCGTCGGATTACAAATGGACAAAATTTCAAATTTTATAAAGGAAGATTTGTTCAGAATTCGACCCGTGTACGGCCTGCGTCAGAATTTGCACATCATTGGATGCACCCGGACAGGGGCGGACTGACCATTTGGAAACTCAGGCACTGCCCGAGGGCCCGGGGTCAGTAGGGGGCCCCATGAGATGCCCCTGGTACCTTTTTCATAGGCTTTTTTGAGTTTGGGCAAGGGCACAGGGGCCCCATGATCCCCTATTGCCCGGGGGCCCCATGAGTTGTCAGTCCGCCCCTGCACCCGGAATATATTTGCCTCATTTAAACTGAAGGGATCAGTTGACCCCTTTCACACAGGCCTTCCGTTTTTTTTTCATCAGTTCAGTCACATTTTTTCCAGGAAAACCACATCAGTTTTTCATCTGTTTACATCCATTTTTTGTCCGTTCTGTTATTTTTTAATGGAAGAAAAATAGGCCTCTTCAGATCGGCTTTTTTGAACGGAAAAAAACCCCCTATTTTTCTTCCATTAAAAAAACTGATGAAATATCGATGTAAATGGACAAAAATGGATGTAAATCTATGAAATTTGGATGTAAACTGATGAAAACTGATGTGAACCGATGTAAACGGACAAAAAAAAAGAATGTAAACAGATAAAAACGGATGTAAATGGATGAAAAAATGGATGAAAATGGCCAAACATGGCTGCAGATGGATAAAAAACGGATGAAAATTGGATGAAAACTGATGTAAACTGATGCGAATGGATGTAAACGGACAAAAAAACTGATGTAAACAGATAAAAATGGATGTAAATGGATGAAAAACTGATGTAAACGGGCAAAAACTAATGTAAGCGGATGAAAAGTGATGTAAACGGATGAAAATTTATGTAAACGGATGAAAACAGCTGTAAACAGATGAAAATGGATGTAAACGGGTGAAATTCGGATGTAAACTGATGAAAAACTGATGTGAACAGATGTAAACGGACAAAAACGGATGTAAACGGACAAAAATGTAAATGGACAAAAACGGATGTAAATTGATGAAAATTGGATGTACACTGATGAAAAACTGATGAAAATGGATGTAACCGGACAAAAAACTGATGTAAACGAGCTAAAATGATGTAAACGGATGAAAATTATGTAAACTGATGAAAAACGGATGTGAACAGATGTAAACGGATAAAAAAATGGATGTAAATGGACAAAAACTGAAAAAAATTGATGTAAACAGACGAAAACGGATGTTGAAGGACGAAAAATGGATGAAAATCGAATGTAAACGGATGAAAACCTGACGTGAACCGATTCTTTTTTTCCTGGAAAAAACGTGACTGAACTGATAAAGAAAACAGACCCCCCCCCCCCATGAAAGGACCCTCAGGATTTTCTTCTGTTCAAAAAACAGTATGTTAATGGATGCGGACATTATTGGATGTAAACAGATCGTCCGTTTACATCCGCTAGTCCATAGAAATACATGGGGGGGGTCTGGTTTTCATGCGTAAACGGACAGATGAAAAACGGACCTACGGAACGGCCGGGTGAATGGGGCCTTTGGGGCGTTTTCCACTTCCAGCCAATATTTTTCTGGAGTCGATTGGCCTCCTCTGGATCCTCGCGGGTTGTGGAATTCGTCTTTCTGGAGTTGATTGGCCTCCTCTGGATCCTCGAGGGTTGTGGAATTCGTCTTTCTGGGGTTGATCGGCCTCCTCTGGATCCTCGCGGATTCTGTAATTCGTCTTTCTGGGGTTGATCGACCTCATCTGGATCCTCGCGGGTTCTGGGATTCGTCTTTCTGGGGTTGATCGGCCTCCTCTGGATCCTCGCGGGTTCTGGAATTCGTCTTTCTGGGGTTGATCGGCCTCCTCTGGATCCTCGAGGGTTCAGGAATTCGTCTTTCTGGGGTTGATTGGCCTCCTCTAGATCCTCGCGGGTTCTGGTATTCGTCTTTCTGGGGTTGATCGGCCTCACCTGGATCCTCGCGGGTTCAGGAATTCTTCTTTCTGGAGGTGATCGGCCTCCTCTGGATCCTCGAGGGTTGTGGAATTCGTCTTTCTGGGGTTGATCGGCCTCCTCTGGATCCTCGCGGGTTCTGGGATTCGTCTTTCTGGGGTTGATCGGCCTCCTCTGGATCCTCGCTGATTCTGGAATTCGTCTTTCTGGGGTTGATCGGCCTCCTCTGGATCCTCGAGGGTTCAGGAATTCGTCTTTCTGGGGTTGATCGGCCTCCTCTGGATCCTCGCGGGTTCTGGAATTCGTCTTTCTGGGGTTGATCGGCCTCCTCTGGATCCTCGCGGATTCTGGAATTCGTCTTTCTGGGGTTGATCGGCCTCACCTGGATCCTCGCGGGTTCAGGAATTCGTCTTTCCGGGGTTGATCGGCCTCCTCTGGATCCTCGCGGGTTCTGAAATTCATCTTTCTGGGGTTGATCGGCCTCCTCTGGATCCTCGTGGGTTCAGGAATTCGTCTTTCTGGAGTTGAACTTGGTGGACATGGAAGGTCGATGCAACGAGCTGTTTACTGCATACCTGCCGCGTCTCAGTAATTGAAGCCGATATTCCCCCCCGGAGGGGACTCAGGAACTCGTTCTGCTCCATTTTTGCTGGGTGGGAGCCGTCATCCTTCAGCCGATAAGCTCCGTCTCCTCTCAGCGCTGAATGGAAGTCGCTCATAAAGGGAAGACAATGCTCACCGATCGCCCCGCTAATTCCCCACCACGCCTCGCACAATTACCTGACATACAATTAGTCACCTCCGAGGAGGAGCGCGCAACCGCGGCAACAACGCGTCCAGCGAAGACTCAGCCACCGAAAATATTGTCAATGAATGGGGTGATCACACCGACCGCTCTGCAGGGAGTGATAACAAGTACACTCCACATGTTTTCACCCAAGATTCACACCACTAAGATGAAGGATTCACACCACTTTGACCCATGATTCCTATCACGTACACCTCTTTGCCACAGGATTCACACGTTTGATCCAGGATTCTCACTACTCTGACCAAATAATCACAGAACATTGACCCAAGAATCACATCTCTTTGATGCAAGATTCACACCACTTTACCCAGGAATCCTAGCACTTTGCCCCAAGATTCACACCCATTTGACCCAGGAATCGTATCACTTTGACCCAAGATTCGCACCACTTTGACCCAAGACTCCCACCACTTTGACCCAAGACTCCCACCACTTTGAACCAAGACTCCCACCACTTTGAACCAAGACTCCCACCACTTTGAACCAAGACTCGCACCGCTTTGACCCAAGATTCACACCGCTTTGAACCAAGACTCGCACCACTTTGAACCAAGACTCGCACCACTTTGAACCAAGACTCGCACCACTTTGACCCAAAACTCACGTCTTTGACCCAAGACTCGCACCACTTTGACCCAAGACTCGCACCACTTTGAACCAAGACTCGCACCACTTTGAACCAAGACTCACACCACTTTGAACCAAGACTCGCACCAGTTTGACCCAAAACTCATGTCTTTGACCCAAGACTCGCACCACTTTGACCCAAGACTCACACCACTTTGACCCAAGACTCCCACCACTTTGACCCAAGACTTGCACCACTTTGACCCAGGAATCACATCTTTTTGACTCAAGATTCAAACATCTTTGACCCAAGTATTTACACAACCTTGTCCCAAGAATCACATCTGTTTGACTCAAGATTTGTATATCTTTGACCCAGGATTCTCACTTCCTTGACCCAAGATTCACATCTCTTTGATGCAAGATTCCCACCACTTTAACCCAAGATTCACACCCACTTGACCCAGGAATCCTAGCACTTTGCCCCAAGATTCACACCCATTTGACCCAAGAATCATACCACTTTAACCCAAGACTCCCACCACTTTGACCCAAGACTCCCACCACTTTGACCCAAGACTCGCACCACTTTGACCCAAGACTCGCACCACTTTGACCCAAGACTCCCACCACTTTGACCCAAGACTCGCACCACTTTGACCCAAGACTTGACCACTTTGACCCAAGACTCGCACGTCTTTGACCCAAGACTTGCACCATTTTGACCCAGGAATCACACCTTTTTGACTCAAGATTCAAACATCTTTGACCCAAGATTCACACAACATTGTCCCAAGAATCACATCTGTTTGACTCAAGATTTGTATATCTTTGATCCAGGATTCTCACTTCCTTGACCCAAGATTCACAGAACATTGACCCAAGAATCACATCTCTTTGATGCAAGATTCACACCACTTTAACCCAAGATTCACACCCATTTGACCCAAGAATCATACTGCTTTGATCCTAGATTCACATCACTTTGACTCAAGATTCACAGCACTTTGGCCCAAGATTCACATCACTTTAACTCAAGAATCATACTTCTTTGACCCAAGATTCACATCTCTTTGATCCAATAGTCACACTTCTGTGCTCCAAGATTCACACAACTTTGCCCCAAGACTCATACCTCTGTGCCCCAAGACTCACACCACTTTGACCCAAGAATCACACTACATTGACCCAGGAATCACAGCTTTTTGACTCAAGATTCACACATTGTCCCAAGAATTGTACCACTTTGACCCAAGATTCGCACATCTTTTGACCCAAGAGTCACATCTGTTTGAACCAAGATTCATTCATCTTTGACCCAGGATTCTCACTACTTTGGCCCAAGATTCACAGAACATTGACCCAAGAATCACATCTCTTTGATGCAAGATTCACACCACTTCAAGAACTTCACACCACTTCAAGACCCAAGAATCATACTGCTTTTTACCCTAGATTCACATCACTTTTACGCAAGATTCACACAACTTTCACCCAAGAATCATACTTCTTTGACCCTAGATTCACATCACTTTTACACAAGATTCACACAACTTTCACCCAAGAATCATACTTCTTTGACCCAAGATTCACATCACTTTGACCCAATATTCACACCTCTTTGCTCCAAGATTCACACAACATTGACTCAAGACTCACATCACTTTGACCCAAGATTCACACCTCTTTGCCCCAAGACTCACACCACTTTGACCCAAGAATCACACTACATTGACCCAGGAATCACACCTTTTTTGACACAAGATTTACACATCTTTGACCCAAGGTTCAAACTGGTTTGAGGCTCTAGCCTGTCTGATGGGTACAGTAGAAAATGTCAGAGGGGCAAAGGACAGTGTATGGGCATCAGTAGTTTGTAGGGCAGTGTACAGAGGGCTTCAGTTTGCAGGGTAGAGGACAGGGGGCAGCATCGTGGAGGACAGGGGTCAGCAGGGTGGAGGACAGGGTTCAGAAGGGCAGTGTAGGGGGTCAGCCGGAGAGTGTGCACGGGGTCAGCAGGGTGGAGGACAGGGGTCAGCAGGGTGGAGGACAGGGTTCAGAAGGGCAGTGTAGGGGGTCAGCCGGAGAGTGTGCACGGGGTCAGCAGGGTGGAGGACAGGGGTCAGCAGGGCAGTTTACAGTGTCAGCAGGGTGGAGTACAGGGGTCAGCAGGGTGGAGGACAGGGGTCAGCAGGGCAGTTTACAGTGTCAGCAGGGTGGAGGACAGGGATCAGCAGGGCAGTTTACAGTGTCAGCAGGGCAAAGGAAGGGAGGTCAGCAGGAGAGTGTAAAGGAATTAGTAGGGCAGTGTACAGGAGATCAGTAGGGCAGAGGACAGGGGTCAGAAGGGTGGAGGACAGGATTCAACAGGGCAGGGCCAGGGGTCAGCAGGGCAGAGGATAGGGGACAGTAGGGCAGTGTATGGGGTCCACAGGGTGGAAAGATAGGGGTCAGAAGGACAATGTAAGGGGTCTGTGGGGTGGTTAACAGGAGACAGAGGGGCATTGTATGAGGTCTTCAGAGTGAAGGACAGGGGTCAGAAGGGCAGTGTACAGGGGTCCACAGAGCAGAGTACAGGGGTCAGAAGAGCTGAGGACATGGGTCAGTAAGGTGGAGGATAGCGGCCACTGTTGGCAGGGCATTCAGCAGAGCTCCTCCTCCAATTCCCATACTGCACACAGCCCCTGCACAGGCAGCAGAGCTCCTCCTCTCCACAAAGGACATATTTGAGACCAGATTCCATTACACACAACCACGATCTGCACAGTGTGTAGCTGGCTACTGCAGCTGTGCTGCCATTCTGACCAGGAAATTACTGCAGCATAGCAGCCAGCTACACACTGTGCAGATCGTGGTTGTGTGTAATGGAATCTGGTCTCAAATATGTCCTTTGTGGAGAGGAGGAGCTCGGCTGCCTGTGCATGGGCTGTGTGCAGTGCAAGGATGTGAGAAGTTCAGTGGCTTGGCACAGCATCTGGGGTGGGGGTGGTTGGCTTTGAAGGGGTTGCAACTGAAATCTGGGGGCACACAACCCACCCCATCCTAGCACCCTCCTAGATCTGGCCATGGCCCTCACCTTGGGCCAGTGCATTGTATGTGGTGGTAGAGGCTTTGGTGTAGCACCACTGGGAGTCAGTGGGAGGATCTGAAATATGGATTTGGAGTTTCCATACAATTTATTCTGTGAATATTTTTGGGTCATAAGATGGTGACTGGGGGTGGTGCAAGACAGCATATGTACGAACCAGAGAAGGGAAGCGAGTATCTCAAGGTCCTCCGCCACCTTCAGTCAAGTCCTCCAGACACACTTGACCAACAGCTTCATCCTCTCACCCAGAACAACGCGGAGCGGACTGGAGCCTCCAAGGTCAGGTGACACCGTCCACCCCGTGCCATAAACCCAGGCCGTGCGCTCCACCACCAATTACTCATTCTCCGCAGGGTTGTCATCTCTGGATTTTGTAGAATGTCACTCCGCAAGTGTAAGCGAATAATTCAGATTGGACCCCGGGGCCACAACCTGTCTATCATCCTTTCTTCTGCTGTTCACAAAACACAAAATGGGGTTTTATGTTCTCCAAATTCAACATTTGAGACCAACACGAAGACAGACACAAGATGGACGTCTACCGGCCAACGTGTCATTTTTATGTCGAGGGAATAAAGTGGATCTACGATCCGATATACCATCCATGAAAAGTGCATCGTGCTCAGTAATGCGCCATTGGAACACCCCCAGGCATTTATTTATGCTGACTTGTAAAGTTAGCGAAGAAAGTTCGTTCTTTGAAGGTCTGACTTGTTCTTCCAGTATGTAGCACTTTGTAGCAGATGCGTTGGTTGCAGACTCAAGGAAGCACTTTGTAGCAAAAACATTTTTGACCGACGTTCTCAAACCAGACCTATCATCAAAATGAAATCCCTTCACAACTCCCAGATCCAAGCACACGTATTCTAGTAGACGCCAGCCCTCGCGCCCCGTGACCGACCAGTGTGGTCAGTAATGAAAAGGCCTAGGTGCTGACCCATGTCCCCTTATCGGGGCCCCAGCCAGCCCAGGAGTCTTTGGACTTATAACGGTGTTTTGCTTTCTGCTGCACTCTGTACTGTACATGACCACTGAAATATGGTGTTTGCAGGTCAAATAACAATCGTTCTTATAATCGTTCACTGGAACTTCTATAAAGCATCAAGTATGACATAAAATGCGCCCATGGCCATCGTGGGACCTTTATAAAGTGATGGAAATGTGTATTCACTCCCCGGCTGATGGTGAATGTTCGCCCCTCACACAGAAATGATCGGTCTAACAATGGAATGTTCGGTGTAACCCTGTGAGACAGGATCCAGTACTTTGCAGAATGTCCCAGTATTTTTTTAATTAAATCATTTACCCGTAGACGCATTGTATTTTATGCCAGCAGTGGGGGACTATTTTCTTGCATGTGGAGGGATACAGAGCCTCAGGCTGTACATGGCAATGAAGCCTGTGGCGCCATCTTGGTTGCCCCACTGGAATTGTTTCAATATTGGAAGGTCAGATTGTGTCCAGGAGGACAAGCGGGGAAATTCTATTGAAAAGTCGTATATAAGGCAACTAAAGATCGTGGGGATCGAATACCATGGCGTCTCCATGAGACTCCGCCCCCTATCTCAAGCATGCGTATATCTAGTTGACAATGCAGATAGCCCAATGACAGCTGCACTGCGACTGGCCAGTTCTGGGAGGGGCGTCATATGATGTCCTCCCAGAACGCCCTCTCCTGCGCGCCCCCGGCAATCTGGTGATGTGATAAAAGGTCAATAACAGCGGCTTTTTACCACGTGATCAGCCGTGTCCAATGACACGCTGATCACCGGGAAATTCAATTGCCGGTTATTGGCTGCACTTTCCTCACGCTGTCAGAGTGTGAAGAAAGTACTGCCGAGAACCAGCGGTTGTCAGAGCGGGGATCGGTACTGATGATCAATGCCCTGATGATCGGTGCCCAGCAGTGCCACCCACCAGTTCTGCCCACAAGTGCCCAGCAGTGCCACCCACCTGTACCCAGCAGTGCCACCCACCTTTGCCCACCAGTGCCGCCCACCAGTGCCTCCAGTCAGTGCCCAGCAGTTGCGCCAGTCAGTGCCGCCTATCAGTACTCATCATCAGTGCTGCCTATCAGTGCCGCCAATCAGTACCACCTATCAGTGCTGCCTAACAGTGCAGCCTCATCAACGCACATCAGTGAAGGAGAAAAATTACCTGTTTGCAAAATTTTATAATAGAAACAAAGAAACTTTTTTTTCAAATTTTTTGCTCTTTTATTGTTTATAGCGCAAAAAGTAAACCACCCAACGGGGAGTACATACCACCAAAAGAAAGCTCTATTTGTGGGGGAAAAAAATGATAAAAATTTCATATGGTTACATTGTTGCATGACCACGCAATTGTCATTCAAAGTGCAACAGCGCTGAAAGCTGAAAATTGGCCTGGGCAAGAAGGGGGTAGAAGTGTCCGGTAGGCAGGAAGGGGGTAGAAGTGCCCGGTGGGCAAGAAGGGGGTAGAAGTGTCCGGTAGGCAGGAAGGGGGTAGAAGTGCCCGGTGGGCAAGAAGGGGGTAGAAGTGTCCTGTAGGCAGGAAGGGGGTAGAAGTGTCCTGTAGGCAGGAAGGGGGTAGAAGTGCCCGGTAGGCAGGAAGGGGGTAGAAGTGCCCTGTAGGCAGGAAGGGAGTAGAAGTGCCCGGTAGGCAGGAAGGGGGTAGAAGTGCCCTGTAGGCAGGGAGGGGGTAGAAGTGTCCTGTAGGCAGGAAGGGGGTAGAAGTGCCCGGTAGGCAGGAAGGGGGTAGAAGTGCCCTGTAGGCAGGAAGGGGGTAGAAGTGCCCGGTAGGCAGGAAGGGGGTAGAAGTGCCCGGTAGGCAGGAAGGGGGTAGAAGTGTCCTGTAGGCAGGAAGGGGGTAGAAGTGTCCTGTAGGCAGGAAGGGGGTAGAAGTGCCCGGTAGGCAGGGAGGGGGTAGAAGTGCCCGGTAGGCAGGAAGGGGGTAGAAGTGCCCGGTAGGCAGGAAGGGGGTAGAAGTGCCCAGTAGGCAGGAAGGGGGTAGAAGTGCCCAGTAGGCAGGAAGGGGGTAGAAGTGCCCAGTAGGCAGGAAGGGGGTAGAAGTGCCCAGTAGGCGAGTGTATATTCACTCTGATTCATTTCATGTATTTAATTCATGTTAGTGGACTTCCCAACCTCTGCTGTAAGCCGGGTCCAACCACCGAAAATTCAACTAATGGGGCAAAACTATTCAGAAGGGAATGCCAGTAAAATTTGCAAAAAATCGATAAAATATTAAGAAAAGAAAGCAATGTGCGATGGATGGATGGATGTGCGATGGATGGATGTGCGATGGATGGATGTGCGATGGATGGATGTGCGATGGATGGATGTGCGATGGATGGATGGGTGTGCGATGAATGGATGGGTGTGCGATGAATGGATGGGTGTGCGATGAATGGATGGGTGTGCGATGCGATGGATGGATGTGCGATGGATGGATGGATGTGCGATGCGATGGATGGATGTGCGATGGATGGATGTGCGATGAATGGATGTGCGATGAATGGATGGGTGTGCGATGCGATGGATGGATGTGCGATGGATGGATGTGCGATGGATGGATGTGCGATGAATGGATGGATGTGCGATGGATGGATGTGCGATGGATGGATGTGCGATGGATGGATGTGCGATGGATGTGCGATGCGATGGATGGATGGATGTGCGATGGATGGATCGATGTGCGATGGATGGATGGATGTGCGAAGGATGGATGTGCGAAGGATGGATGTGCGATGCGATGGATGGATGGATGTGCGATGCGATGGATGGATGTGCAATGCGATGGATGTGCTATGGATGGATGGATGTGTGATGGATGGATGTGCGATGGATGGATGGATGTGCGATGCGATGGATGGATGTGCGATGCAATGGATGGATGGATGGATGTGCGATGCGATGGATGGATGTGCGATGGATGGATGTGCGAAGGATGGATGTGCAATGCGATGGATGGATGTGCGATGCGATGGATGGATGTGCGATGGATGGATGGATGTGCTATGGATGGATGGATGTGTGATGGATGGATGTGCGATGGATGGATGGATGGATGTGCGATGGATGGATCGATGTGTGATGGATGGATGGATGTGCGAAGGATGGATGTGCGATGCGATGGATGGATGTGCGTTGCGATGGATGGATGGATGTGCGATGGATGGATGGATGTGCTATGGATGGATGGATGTGTGATGGATGGATGGATGTGTGATGGATGGATGTATGTGCGATGCGATGGATGGATGTGCGATGCGATGGATGGATGGATGTGCGATGCGATGGATGGATGGATGTGCAATGGATGGATGTGTGATGGATGGATGGATGTACAATGGATGGATGTGTGATGGATGGATGTGCAATGGATGGATGTGCGATGCGATGGATGGATGTGCGATGCGATGGATGGATGGATGGATGTGCAATGGATGGATGTGTGATGGATGGATGTGTGATGGATGGATGGATGTACAATGGATGGATGTGTGATGGATGGATGTGCAATGGATGGATGTGCGATGCGATGGATGGATGTGCAATGCGATGGATGGATGTGCAATGCGATGGATGGATGTGCAATGCGATGGATGGATGTGCGATGGATGGATGTGTGATGGATGGATGTGCAATGGATGGATGTGCGATGCGATGGATGGATGTGCGATGGATGGATGGATGTGCAATGCGATGGATGGATGTGCGATGGATGGATGTGTGATGGATGGATGTGCAATGGATGGATGTGCGATGCGATGGATGGATGTGCGATGGATGGATGTGCGATGGATGGATGGATGTGCGATGCGATGGATGGATGTGCGATGGATGGATTTGCGATGGATGGATGGCTGTGCGATGGATGGATGTGCGATGGATGGATGGATGTGCGATGCGATGGATGGATGTGCGATGGATGGATGTGCGATGCGATGCGATGGATGGATGTGCGATGCGATGGATGGATGTGCGATGGATGGATTTGCGATGGATGGATGGCTGTGCGATGGATGGATGTGCGATGGATGGATGGATGTGCGATGCGATGGATGGATGTGCGATGGATGGATGGATGTGCGATGCGATGCGATGGATGGATGTGCGATGGATGGATGGATGTGCGATGGATGGATGGATGTGCGATGGATGGATGTGCGATGGATGGATGGATGTGCGATGCGATGGATGGATGTGCGATGGATGGATGGATGTGCGATGCGATGCGATGGATGGATGTGCGATGGATGGATGGATGTGCGATGGATGGATGTGCGATGGATGGATGGATGTGCGATGGATGGAAGTGATCCATAAGGGGTATGTTCCTGGCCCCGTAGTGTCGGAGGGCCACCTCCAGGAACAGATGTTGTGAGCTGTATACCTGTCATGGCAATAAAATCACCATAAAATCTCTTCATTGTCTTCTGGGTGTTAATGTCGCCTTTTTCTTGGTGATTTACAGCCTCTGGGGTTTATGACACCTTCCAGCCAGGTAGACAGGAGTTGGTGTCGTTGTAAATTTTTAGTGCAGCAGCCGGAGGGTTAAAACGGTTATAAATAAGAAATGTTGTGTACAATGGCGGACA
Organism: Staurois parvus; assembly: GCF_062004578.1. Taxonomy (NCBI): domain Eukaryota; kingdom Metazoa; phylum Chordata; class Amphibia; order Anura; family Ranidae; genus Staurois; species Staurois parvus. The sequence goes on from NW_028320235.1 coordinate 113,223, forward strand.
GGAAGGTGAGACATACCGGGCGACGTATTCAGACTTTTACAATGGGGTGTATGCTGGAGAGAGGAGGATGGATTAGGGGGAGTAGGCGGCGGAATGGGGCGGCTTGCCTTTGGGGCACCAATTTATGTAAGCTTAGCATGTGTCACTTCCTTCAACAGTGTTTCACTGAAACCTGAGATTAGAGCGTAAGCTCTTCTGATCCAAAGATTGACTGGCTCAGTGATCTCTGTACAGCGCTGCGGTATATGTCAGAGCCAGGGGCGGACTGACAACTCATGGGGCCCCCAGGCAATAGGGGATCATGGGGCCCCTGTGTCCTTGCCCAAACTCAAAAAAGCCTATGAAAAAGGTACCAGGGGCATCTCATGGGGCCCCCTACTGACCCTGGGCCCCTAGGGCAGTGCCCGAGTTTCCAAATGGTCAGTCCGCCCCTGGTCAGAGCTATATAAATGTATAATAATAATAGTGTGTGACTGTGGGGGAGGGGACATTAGAGTGTAAGCTCCTCTGGTACAGAGACTGATGAGACTGCGGGGGAGGGGACATTAGAGTGTAAGCTCCTCTGGTACAGAGACTGATGTGACTGCGGGGGAGGGGACATTAGAGTGTAAGCTCCTCTGGTACAGAGACTGATGAAACTGCGGGGGAGGGGACATTAGAGTGTAAGCTCCTCTGGAACAGAGACTGATGGGACTGCGGGGGAGGGGACATTAGAGTGTAAGCTCCTCTGGTACAGAGACTGATGGGACTGCGGGGGAGGGGACATTAGAGTGTAAGCTCCTCTGGTACAGAGACTGATGGGACTGCGGGGGAGGGGACATTAGAGTGTAAGCTCCTCTGGTACAGAGACTGATGGGACTGCGGGGGAGGGGACATTAGAGCGTAAGCTCCTCTGGTACAGAGACTGATGGGACTGCGGGGGAGGGGACATTAGAGCGTAAGCTCCTCTGGTACAGAGACTGATGGGACTGCGGGGGAGGGGACATTAGAGCGTAAGCTCCTCTGGTACAGAGACTGATGGGACTGCGGGGGAGGGGACATTAGAGCGTAAGCTCCTCTGGTACAGAGACTGATGGGACTGCGGGGGAGGGGACATTAGAGCGTAAGCTCCTCTGGTACAGAGACTGATGGGACTGCGGGGGAGGGGACATTAGAGCGTAAGCTCCTCTGGTACAGAGACTGATGGGACTGCGGGGGAGGGGACATTAGAGCGTAAGCTCCTCTGGTACAGAGAGTGATGGGACTGCGGGGGGGGGGACATTAGAGCGTAAGCTCCTCTGGTACAGAGACTGATGGGACTGGGGGGGAGGGGACATTAGAGCGTAAGCTCCTCTGGTACAGAGAGTGATGGGACTGCGGGGGAGGGGACATTAGAGTGTAAGCTCCTCTGGTACAGAGACTGATGGGACTGGCTCAGTGTTCTCTGTACAGCGCTTCGGTATATGTCAGAGCTACATGCAGTTAGTGTTTCTCATGCCAGCTCAGCCACTATGCAGTGGAGGTGACAGGTGCTCTTGTTGGGGGTTCCCTACAGGTCTCTGTAATTCTAGATTTGGATCGGTCAGTGAGCTGTGAATTGCTGACTTTAATGTTCTTCTGACTTATTATGAAGTGACCCTCCTCCGCTCATCGCCTTATTATGGGATATTTGAGACGTCTCTTGTTATTATCGCCAATATCTGCCCGCTGACCTGTCACTAACCAGAAAATGGAGATATTAATTGTCTTTCTTTCTATGGAAACCAGAGAATGCTTTTGTCTCCGCCATGGAAATGCCTTTGTGTCTCCATAATACATAGAGTCCTAGTTGGGTCACCACAACATTCACAGCCCAGCAGCTACTGGGGGACACAACAGACCCATCACAGAGAAAAACAACTTCACTTTCATTTAAGTGACCCGACATAATATCTACAGTACAGAAGCAGGTAAGAACCTGCTCTAGAGTCTGCTAAAGACATTGCACAGTAACATATTGCCAGTATACACAGCGCATCCAGAAAGTATTCCCGGTATATACAGTGTATCCAGAAAGTATTCCCGGTATAGACAGTGTATCCAGAAAGTATTCCCGGTATAGACAGTGTATCCAGAAAGTATTCCCGGTATAGACAGTGTATCCAGAAAGTATTCCCGGTATAGACAGTGTATCCAGAAAGTATTCCCGGTATAGACAGTGTATCCAGAAAGTATTCTCAGTATATACAGATCATCCAGAAAGTATTCTCAGTATATACAGATCATCCAGAAAGTATTCTCAGTATATACAGATCATCCAGAAAGTATTCTCAGTATACACAGATCATCCAGAAAGGATTCCCAGTATATACAGATCATCCAGAAAGGATTCCCGGTATACACAGATCATCCAGAAAGGATTCCCGGTATACACAGATCATCCAGAAAGGATTCCCAGCGCTTCACTTTTGCCACATTTTGTTATGTTACAGCCTTACACCAAAATGGATTCAATTAATTTTCCTCCCTCAACATTCTACAAACAATATCCTATAATGACATCGGGAAAGAAGTTTGTTTTGAAATCTTTGCAATTTGTTAAAAATAAAACACAACCCCCCCATGTACAGAAGTATTCCCCACCTTTGCCATGACACTCAGCATGGAGCTCTGGTGCATCCGGTTCCCACTGATCATCCTTGAGATGTTTCCACAACTTGATTGGAGTCCACCTGTGGGATGTTCAGTTGATTGGACTCCACCTGTGGGATGTTCAGTTGATTGGAGTCCACCTGTGGGACATTCAGCGGATTGGAGTGCACCTGTGGGACATTTAGCGGATTGGAGTGCACCTGTGGGACATTCAGTGGATTGGAGCCCACCTGTGGAACATTCAGTGGATTGGAGCCCACCTGTGGGACATTCAGTGGATTGGAGTCCACCTGTGGGATGTTCAGTTGATTGGACTCCACCTGTGGGACGTTCAGTTGATTGGAGTCCACCTGTGGGACATTCAGCGGATTGGAGTGCACCTGTGGGACATTCAGTGTATTGGAGTCCACCTGTGGGACATTCAGTGGATTGGAGCCCACTTGTGGAACATTCAGTTGATTGTAGCCCACCTGTGGGACATTCAGTTGATTGGAGCCCACTTGTGGAACATTCAGTTGATTGGAGCCCACCTGTGGGACATTCAGTTGATTGGAGCCCACCAGTGGAACATTCAGTTGATTGGAGCCCACCTGTGGGACATTCAATGGATTGGAGTCCACCTGTGGGACATTCAGTTGATTGGAGTCCACCTGTGGAACATTCAGTTGATTGGAGCCCACCTGTGGGACATTCAGTTGATTGGAGCCCATCTGTGGAACATTCAGTTGATTGGAGCCCACCTGTGGGACATTCAATGGATTGGAGTCCACCTGTGGGACATTCAGTGGATTGGAGTGCACCTGTGGGACATTCAGTGTATTGGAGTCCACCTGTGGGACATTCAGTGGATTGGAGCCCACTTGTGGAACATTCAGTTGATTGTAGCCCACCTGTGGGACATTCAGTTGATTGGAGCCCACCAGTGGAACATTCAGTTGATTGGAGCCCACCTGTGGGACATTCAATGGATTGGAGTCCACCTGTGGGACATTCAGTGGATTGGAGTCCACCTGTGGAACATTCAGTTGATTGGAGCCCACCTGTGGGACATTCAGTTGATTGGAGCCCATCTGTGGAACATTCAGTTGATTGGAGCCCACCTGTGGGACATTCAATGGATTGGAGTCCACCTGTGGGACATTCAGTGGATTGGAGCCCACCTGTGGGACATTCAGTGGATTGGAGCCCACCTGTGGAACATTCAGCGGATTGGAGCCCACCTGTGGGACATTCAGTGGATTGGAGCCCACCTGTGGGACATTCAGTGGATTGGAGCCCACCCGTGGGACATTCTGTGGATTGGAGCCCACCTGTGGAACATTCAGCGGATTGGAGCCCACCTGTGGGACATTCAGTGGATTGGAGTCCACCTGTGGGAAGTTAAGATGCGCTGTATATACTGGGAATACTTTCTGGATGATCTGCAAAACATCCAATTATAATACCATAACACAGTATACATAATATAAAATCTAGTCTGGCTCAATAACATCTGTTGAGATATTATCGGATAATATAATATTGCATTATATAGTATAAAATATTATAGCAAAATATATGATGTAATGTAGCATCATATAATGTAGTCATATATGAGATATGTGTTTTAGGACAACATAACATAGTATAATAACATATACAAAGGACAAAAGAATGTAACGTGGTATAATATTTCATAGGATATTATAATATAGCATTTAAAAAGGTAATATTATATAATATGTTTTAGGACAATATAACGTAGTGTGTTTCCGGGGGTGTGGCCTCACAGGTACATTGGTTCATATATTTTGGGATTGCCCGACCATATCTTTGATTTGGTGCAAGATATCTGAGGTGGCTACCCCGGTACGATTGTCTATACAGACCTGTCTATTGGGGGCTCATATCCCGGGGGTCTCTGATGCCGTTATGAGATTGATACATACTATATGTATTGCCACTTTATGGTCTATTGCCTTACATTGGAGGTCCAATGCTGTACCCTTGGCCTCCGTTTTACACAGAATTGACGCTGTAATGCTCATGGAACACATTCATTGGGAGTCATGGAGGGATTATAGACATTTATTGCATGATTAACAACATTCCCAGTGAAAGTTGACTGGCATACAGTTGCAAGAAAAAGTATGTGAACCCCTTGGGATTCCGTGAATTCCAGAGTTTATCAAGCCATTTTGCAGGAAAACGTACGACCATCTGTCCGCCAACTGAAGCTCCGCAGAGGATGGGTGATGCAACAGGACAATGACCCAAAGCATACAAGTAATTCAACAAAACAATGGCTGCAACAGCACAGAATACGCCTTCTGGAGTGGCCCAGTCAGAGTCCTGACCTCAACCCCATTGAAATGCTGTGGCATGACCTTAAGAGAGCGATTCACACCAGACATCCCAAGAATATTGCTACACTGAAACAGTTTTGTGAAGAGGAGTGGTCCAAAATGACTCCAGATCGTTGCGCAGGTCTGATCTGCAACTACAGGAAACGTTTGGTTGAGGTTATTGCTGCCACAGGATGGTCAACCAGTTATTAAGTCCAAAGGTTCACATACTTTTTCCTCCCTGCACTGTGAATGTTTACATGTTATGTGCAATGAAACCATGGCAACATCTAATGTTTGTGTAGTATTATGTTCAGCAGACTGTGTTCTATTGTTGTGACTTAGATGACGTTCAGAGCACATTTTATGCCCAATTCATGCCAAACTCCACGGAATCCCAAGGGGTTCACATACTTTTTCTTGCAACTGTATACTGTTGACAGAAGTATCATTCAACCTACCTTATCATTAACGTATTTCATGTACTTGCATTCTACTCTTTTCTATTTCTTCTCTTTCTTACATTAATATACTTTCTGTATTGTACTTTTCAAAAGTGCCTTATTTTTGCTGTAAATATCATTTGAAAATGTGCTGTTGTTTTACAGTCTACTTTTATACAATAAAACCGTTTGTAAACAAAAATATAACGTAGTGTGATATGTTACAGTATAACATAACATGATATAATGCAGAATTATGGAATACTGTACAAGGACAATATAATATATTATGGGAAAACATAGCATGATATATTATATCAAACATATGGAAATATAACAAATAGCTTGATAGGTATATATATATATATATAAAACATAGCATAATATAATATTTTATATGACAATATAAAATAACATAAAACAATGTAATATTCCATCATATGTTTTAGGACAATATAATATAGAATAGTATTTTAATTACAGATAATAATATTTTTGAACAAGAGAACTTAATATAATATAAATAAAACCTGTGCGCGGTCCTAATTAGAATATTACTAGTATATAGGACAATGGATATAATACAAAGATACCGTATTTGCCGGCGTATAGGACGACTTTTCAACCCGTGAAAATCTTTTGAAAAGTCGGGGGTCGTCTTATACGCCGGTATACGGCGAGCCGGTGTCAGGGCGGCACTTTTTCGAGGGGCGGTGCCGCCCCCCCTCCTCCTCCAACGGACACCAAGTACAGGGGTGGGCAGAGGGGCTGCTGTACCTTACCTGGCTCCGGTCCCGGTCCCACGACGATCCGGTCCAGGAAGCGCGGCTGCTCCTTCTTTCAGTTCGGCCGCTCGATGGTCCCGCCGCCCGCTCGGCTCCGCCTCCTCACCGGTGATTGGGCGCCAGCACTGGAAAGGCACACAGGCGACCAATCACCGGCGAGGAGGCGGAGCCGAACGGCCCCGCGAAAATCAAGCGGCCGAACTGAAAGAAGGAGCAGCCGCTCCTCTCCCCCACTGACACTAACGATGGGGCACTATTCCTCCTCCACACTGACACCAACGATGAGGTACTGTTCCTCCCCCACTGACACCAACGATGGGGCACTATTCCTCCTCCCCACTGACACCAACGATGGGGCACTATTCCTCCTCCCCACTGACACCAATGATGGGGCACTTTTCTCCCCACTGATACCAATGATGGGGCACTATTCCTCCCCCACTGACACCAATGATGGGGCACTATTCCTCCCCCACTGACACCAACGATGGGGCACGATTCCTCCTCCCCACTGACACCAATGATGGGGCACTTTTCTCCCCACTGATACCAATGATGGGGCACTATTCCTCCCACTGACACCAATGATGGGGCACTATTCCTCCCCCACTGACACCAATGATGGGGCACTATTCCTCCCCCACTGACACCAACGATGGGGCACTATTCCTCCTCCCCACTGACACCAACGATGGGGCACTATTCCTCCTCCCCACTGACACCAATGATGGGGCACTTTTCTCCCCACTGATACCAATGATGGGGCACTATTCCTCCCCCACTGACACCAATGATGGGGCACTATTCCTCCCCCACTGACACCAACGATGGGGCACTATTCCTCCTCCCCACTGACACCAACGATGGGGCACTATTCCTCCTCCCCACTGACACCAATGATGGGGCACTATTCCTCCTCCCCACTGACACCAATGATGGGGCGCGTTGGAAGAGGGGTAGTCTTATACGGCGAGTATAGCTCAAACCCTATATTTTAACAGGAAAAGTAGGGGGTCGTCTTATACGCCGGCAAATACGGTAAATGAAAATAAAGTAAAAAATACGCTAAGTCCTCATATGATCACACCACATATATTAATAACAATATTCATTGGTAGGACGGCGCTGCATATGATACAATATACAGTATTCTAAAGATCCAGAGCAAATGCTGAAACCTATGAAGGAACGCTGTATATGTCAGAATCCTCAGAGTAGATATTATGGCATACAGTTCTCAGAAAGTGATATTCAATGATCATAAGTAAAAAAAAGAGTCTTTATCAGCTTGTATAGAAAGAAACCTTTCCAAACACGGAAAGGTTTCTTCACAGTGAGAGCGGTGAGAATGTGGAATAGACCCCCTCCAGAGTTGGTTGTGGCAGCTCAGTGGATTGCTGTAGGAAAGTCCTGGATCCTTTCTTGGATACACAGAATATAACTGGATATAACATTTATAGGGAACGTTGATCCAGGGAATATCTGATTGCCTCTCGGGGGATCAGGAAGGAATCTTTCCCCTGCAGGAGCAAATTGGATCGTGCTTTGCTGGGTTTTTTGCCTTCTTCTGGATCAACTGTGGGTGTAGGATTGTAACTTTTTTTTAATGGTTGAACTGGATGGACTTTTGTCTTTTTTCAGCCAGACTAACTATGTAACCCCTTCCGTCCGTGTGCTCAAAGTAAAATGGAATCACCACTAGTGGGGAACCATCACCTTCAGCCTCTCACCCGATGGGTAGACCTACTAAGTTTCGGTCTAGTTGCACCGTTAACCCTATCATCCCTGGGCTATGGGAATATCATTCGTCTTTAAGTACTCAGAGCCTCCAGTGTAGATAGATCATCAGTATATATAAAGAGAAACTGGCACAGTGAGCACCCATAGAAACAATTCATTAAAATGAATTAAAAGCAACACTCACAAGTGAAGTGCACTATTCTGGTGCACTACAGGTAACAGCGATGTCGGAATTAATCCTCCATATGACTGCCGCAGGAGGTGGAAACTCCGTGAGCAGGGTCAGTGTCCTCTCTCCCTTCTCAACCCCTGGTGGTCTCCTGTCAGTGCAGGGGCAGACTGACAACTCATGGGGCCCCCGGGCAATAGGGGATCATGGGGCCCCTGTGTCCTTGCCCAAACTCAAAAAAGCCTATGAAAAAGGAACCAGAGGCATCTCATGGGGCCCCCTACTGACCCCGGGCCCTCAGGCGGTGCCCGAGTTTCCAAATGGTCAGTCCGCCCCTGATATATATACAGTATCTCCCAGAAGTGAGTCCCCCCCCTCCCCCGGACTGTATACAATGTATATATATATATATATATATATATATATATATATATATATATATATATATATATATACAGTATCTCCCAGAAGTGAGCCCCCCTCCCCCGGACTGTATACAATGCCCCCCCCCCTCACATTTGTGTCAATATTTGATTCTCTCTTTTCATGTGACAACACTGAAGAAATGACACGTTGCTACAATGTGACGTAGTCAGTGTACAGTTTGTATAACATGGAAATTTGCTGTCCCCTCAGAATAACTCAACACACCGCCATTAATGTCTAAACCGCCGGCAACAAAAGTGACTCCACCCCTAAGTGACAAGGTCCAAATTGGGCCCAATGAGCCATTTTCCCTCCCCGGGGTCAGGTGACTCGTTAGTGTCACAAGGTCTCAGGTGTGAATGGGGAGCGGGGGGGTTACATTTGGTGTTATCCCTCTCACTCTCTCATACTGGTCACTGGAAGTTCAGCATGGCACTTCATGGCAAAGAACTCTCTGAGGATCTGAAAAAAAGAATTGTTGCTCTACATAAAGATGGCCGAGGCTATAAGAAGATTGCCGAGACCCTGAAACTGAGCTGCAGCACGGTGGCCAAGACCATACAGCGGGGTAACAGGACGGGTTCCACTCAGAACAGGCCTCGCCATGGTCCACCAAAGAAGTTGAGTCCACGTGCTCAGCGTCATATCCAGAGGTTGTCTTTGGGAAATAGACGTATGAGTGCTGCCAGCATTGCTGCAGAGGGTGAAGGGGTGGGGGGTCAGCCTGTCAGTGGGGCCAGCATTGCTGCAGAGGGGGAAGGGGTGGGGGGGTCAGCCTGTCAGTGGGGCCAGCATTGCTGCAGAGGGTGACTGAGCATCTGTGGGGCATCCTCAAACGGAAGGTGGAGGAGCGCAAGGTCTCTAACATCCACCAGCTCCGTGATGACGTCATGGAGGAGTGGAAGACGGAAGGTGGAGGAGTGCAAGGTCTCTAACACCCATCAGGTCCGTGATGTCGTCATGGAGGAGAGGAAGACGGAAGGTGGAGGAGCGCAAGGTCTCTAACATCCACCAGCTCCGTGATGACGTCATGGAGGAGTGGAAGAGGACTTCAGTGGCAACCTGTGAAGCTCTGGTGACCTCCATGCCCAAGAGGGTGAAGGCAGTGCTGGAAAATAATGGTGGCCACACAAAATATTGACACTTTGGGCCCAATTTGGACCTTGTCACTTAGGGGTGGAGTCACTTTTGTTGCCGGCGGTTTAGACATTAATGGCGGAGTGTTGAGGTATTTTGAGGGGACAGCAAATTTCCATGTTATACAAGCTGTACACTGACTACGTCACATTGTAGCAAAGTGTCATTTCTTCAGTGTTGTCACATGGAAAGAGAGAATCAAATATTGACACAAATGTGAGGGGGGGGGCATTGTATACAGTCCGGGGGAGGGGGGACTCACTTCTGGGAGATACTGTAGATATATATATACACATTGTATACAGTCTGGGGGAGGGGGGACTCACTTCTGGAAGATACTATATATATATATATATATATATTATATGATAGAATTATTATAACATATTATTATAGAGATTATAAAGTGTTATTTTTATATATATATATTTCTTTTTCCATGGTATATTTAGTACAGTATACCATAATATACCGTATTATAGAAAAATATACCATAGTGTGTTATATACAGTATGACATAGTATATTACGTTACTTGATATAATGTAGCATTATATGTTTCAAGACAATATAATATGTGATGAAATAAAATATTATCACAGACAATATCATATAGTATGACCTAACACAGTGATACAAAATATATTTTACGACAATAGAATATACATTATAAAATAATATGTTGTAATATGTTTTTGAAGAACAGAACATAATATAGCAGAATATACTATAACATAGATATAGATAATGTAGTATTATATAATATTGCATTAGGAGATATATGATATGACATAAAATCATATGTACAATATAATAGTATTTGTATAATATGTATATTTTAATATATATAATATATGATAAGAACAATATAACATGTTATTATAGAGATTACAAAGTGTATGTGTGTATATATATAATTTTTTTATTTTTTTTTTACCAATATATTTAGGCCAGTATAACATAATATTCTGTATTATAGGACAATATAACATATTGCAATATATTAGAACGACACCCACATATATATATATATATATATATATATATAGATATATATATATATAGATAGATAGATAGATAGATAGATAAAGTGTCTTTACTATATTTATATATATATATATATAATTTTTTTTACACAGTATAATTAGGCCAGTATAACATAATGTACTGTATTATAGAACAATGTAACATGTTATTATAGAGATCACAAAGTATATATATATATATATATATATATATATATATATATATATATAAAACATTTTTTATTTTTTTGTTTTTATTATTTTTTTTACCCATTTTTTTTTGTTTATGTATTACTTTTATTTTTTTTTACACAGTATAACATAATTTACTGTATTGTAGAACAATGTAACATGTTATTATAGAGATCACAAAGTGTATGTGCATATATATATATATAAAACATTTTTTATTTTTTTGTTTTTATTATTTTTTTTTTACCCATTTTTTTTTATGTATTACTTTTATTTTTTTTACACAGTATATCTAGTCCAGTATAACATAATATACTGTATTGTAGAACAATGTAACATATTATAATATATTATACCAAAGTGTGTTATGTAAAGTATGACGTAGTATATTGCGTGGCATGATATAATGTAGAATTATATATTTCAAAACAATATAATATAGTATGAAATATAATAATATAGCAGAGGATATGGTCTAGTATGACCTAACACAGTGTTACATAATATGATAACCCGGTATAATACAATATAACCCATTATGATCCTGTACTCGCTCTTCCCCTCCCTGTCTGCCACCTGAGGCCAGGTAAACACACCTGACTGGGATGTGAGCTGGGCATTTCCACCTGGACCTATCAGAGCTCTCCTGCGTTGTGAGTGACTTCTCAGTCAGCCTATGGTAGCCCCCCCAGGCTGTGTGTGTCCCCGCCCCCCTCCTCTCTGCAGGCTGAGCGGTGGAAGTGGTAGCACACAGTCAGCTGTACCAGCAGGAGGGCTCCTCTGTCTCCAGGTAACTTCTCCTTCTCATTGCAGGATCCTGGGCTCACCTCTGCACAGGTAGAGATGGCTTGCATTGCACAGGGTGAAGGAAGAGGAGTGAGACTCTTGGGGAGGGTGGCAGATTCCAGAACAATCCTCCCCTGTTTGCTCTCCCTGAGCCGAGTCCTGCAGACACGCTTTGTTTGTCAGCTGCTTGGAGACATTCTTGGCCACTGAGCCTGCAATAGGAGACCGCACACGCCTGGCCGCTGCAGGTCTGTCCTGGGAAAGTTTTGTTCCTCCCGGGTTACAGAAAGGACCGAATGTTCCTTCAGATCTCATTTTGTGCAGCTGTCAGCATTATGCTGTCTCCTTTTGTATAAGTGAGGACTCCCCTGCCCTTTGTAGACGCATCCTCCAGCTTTCCGTAGGTGTCACAACTGGGTATATCACCGCGTAGGACAGTCCTTTGCCCAGCAGGCTCTTAGACAGGAACCAGCAGTAAGTTGTCTCTGGAAAATTGTTTTTAGGTGCATTGCATATACAATGTCTGGTAATCCAGGTTTGGGGCTGCAGATTCCCATTATCCGAAAACTTCAGAAGGGATGGGAGTGGTGGGGTGAGGCCGTATGCAAAGAGACCTGATCACTCGACACTTTCTCTGTCCCCGTAGGGAGCAGCACTGAACAGTCTAATAAGAAGTACCAGAGACTAGGTGGAGCAGACAACGCTGTATTGGATGGACGTTCATATATTTTAGTGGCTGTTTTGGGGGTGTGTGTGTGTGGGGGGGGGGGGGGTGCTGGCACGGACTGAACCCAACGCCGGGAGTTGAGGTGGCCATTCCATAAGAGACCTGCTTTTGGTCTTGGGTTGCTCAACTTTTCGGGAGACCAGTTTGGTATCCATATGCGGTGGGTGAGGAGCACCTTGAACAATGAGTTTTGGCTAAGATCAAGGGTAGTATCCAGGGGCGGACTGACCCCGGGCAAGAGGGGTTCATGGGGCCCGTGTGCTTGTCCACACTCAAAGGACACCCAAAAAAGCCTATAAAAAGGTACCAGGGGATTTCATGGGGCCCCCTACTGATCCCGGGCCCTCAGGCAGTGCCCGAGTGCTCGTATGGTCAGTCCGCCCCTGGTAGTATCTGTTCCTATCAGTGTCCAGTAGGGGTGCTCAACCATCATTCTTGCCTTTTGGTGAGGAGGGCTGGCTGTACAGTACCCCTGCTGGTAAGATGGAGGCTTGGAAGGTTGGTACCAGCTGGAACAGAAACTGAGGCGCCCACAAGCTGTTGGGGCCCGAGAGTTACATAGTTAGTCTGGCTGAAAAAAAGACAAAAGTCCATCCAGTTTAACCATTAAAAAAAAAAGTTATAATCCTACACCCGCAGTTGAGAGTAATTCCCCCGGGAAAACTGGAGGGGCCCAGTTCCTCCTGATCTGAATGGGTCTATCTTGTCTGGCCGAGGAGGCAGTGCCCTATGGGAGTGGTCGTCCAAGGGGTGCTCTTAGTATGACATGGGGGTGGGATCCTACGTGTGAAAGTGCACATGGTCACTGATCCTAACACTTTTTCTTCACTGCCCCTCCAGGGCAATTTTTTTTTCCAGTGCACAATTGCACGGCCACTTATTTATTTTTTCTCCACTGTTTTGTCACTTTTTTGTGTGTTTTTTTTTTTTTCTTCCTCACTGGATGGAGTTTGTGGGTCCTCAGGCCTGCCCTGACATCTAGGGTGAGGATGTGTGGCCCTTAGGTTTCTTCCTCCCCCCGATCCTTGGGGGGGGTCTCTCTTCGGTAGAGCCCCTCAACCAAGTACTACAAGAAAAGGGGTCTGCCAGGCCTGGTGGCTGGGTGGACCATGTTGGAAACCCTTTGTCCCTGTCAGGAGCCTTGCGTCCCGGGGGATCAGGGTAGAGGCACCTTTTTGTACACTTGTTGGGTTTTCCCCAAGCACCTCCGCTATGGGTCCTACGACTTGATCGATAAGATCCAATCTTTTCATTAAACTGGCAAAAATCTAACCAATGCACTTCAAGGCTTACCAAACCTCCCTTCTTCGGGGCTAATGAAGCAAAAGAGACATTGATTAATATGAAATACCTTTATTATTTATTTCAGGTACTTATATAGCGCCATCAATGTACGCCGCTCTTTACATATATATTGTACATTCACATCAGTCCCTAACCCTCAAAGGGCGTACAATCTAAGGTCCCTAACTCACATTCATACATATGCCTTCTAGGGCCAGTTTAGACAGGAGTCAATTAACCTACCAGCATGTCTTTGGAGTGTGGGTGGAAACCGGAGTACCCGGACGAAACCCACGTAGGCACAGGGAGAACATGCAAACTCCAGGCAGGTGGTGCCGTGGTTGGGAATCAAACCAACGACCTGAGTACCTCTATATTTAATATCTAAAACTTTATAAAAGTGGAGTCTAAAGAGTTTTTTGTTTTCGAGAAGGAAAATTGATTAAACAATGAATGACTTAATCGTGAATAGGAATAAGCAACCTATGAAGTATAGGTATGTGTATCCAGAATTAGGATCTCGTGATCCTGTTGGCTATAATATTTCTCATTTGTAGGAATAACAGATGTATAAAGAGAATACATAGGTAAAAGGTCTAATCCAGCCTTTCTCAACCGGTTTACCCTAGAAGAACCCTTGAAATAATTTTCAGATCTTGAGGATCAAAGGGAAAAATGCCCCTTACATTGGGGGTCAGTGGGAAGAATGCTCCTTACATTGGCGACCGGTGGGAAGAACGCCCCTTACATTGGGGGTCGGTGGGAAGAACGCCCCTTACATTGGCGACCGGTGGGAAGAACGCCCCTTACATTGGGGGTCGGTGGGAAGAACGCCCCTTACATTGGGGGTCGGTGGGAAGAACGCCCCTTACATTGGCGGTCGGTGGGAAGAACGCCCCTTACATTGGCGGTCGGTGGGAAGAACGCCCCTTACATTGGGGGTCGGTGGGAAGAACTCCCCTTACATTGGGGGTCGGTGGGAAGAACGCCCCTTACATTGGCGGTCGGTGGGAAGAACGCCCCTTACATTGGGGGTCGGTGGGAAGAACGCCCCTTACATTGGGGGTCGGTGGGAAGAACGCCCCTTACATTGGCGGTCGGTGGGAAGAACGCCCCTTACATTGGCGGTCGGTGGGAAGAACGCCCCTTACATTGGCGGTCGGTGGGAAGAACACCCCTTACATTGGCGGTCGGTGGGAAGAACGCCCCTTACATTGGCGGTCGGTGGGAAGAACGCTCCTTACATTGGGGGTCAGTGGGAAGAACGCTCCTTACATTGGGGGTCAGTGGGAAGAATGTCCCTTACATTGGCGGTCGGTGGCAAGAATGCCCTCTTTACACTGGTTGCTAGTTGGAATAATGTCCCCCTTACATTGGTGGTTAATAGGAAGAATGTCCCACTAAAAGACAGCTAAAAGATTATTGGGTTCATGCTGCTGGCTCCGTCAAATGGCATTGATCCTGAACTATGGTGGCACCATCCAATGGGAGGTCAGTCAGCCACAGCTCAAGGAATACCTAGCAACCTCTGGAAGAACCCTCGGCTTCCACTGATCTCTGGTTTAGAATGGCAGTCCTAGATAATCTGGTTGTATTTTATTCTTCTGAGTAAACTGTAATCTTCTGTATATTTTTAGTTTTCTGAAATCTTTCCAGACAGACCTGTGGATCTGTAAAGTCATGCTGGGACTTGTGATCCATCTGGCATTTCAGATCAGCAATTGGTCCACCTGTGTTATGATCTGACTGCATATTGCAAGATATTTGATGCTTACTCAATATCTGCAAAAACTACAAGCAGCGGAGAAATGAGCTGGGGGGTGGGAGGGGAGGCCCCGGGGCCAGTGTATATAATATATATGTTGGGCTGGCGGCCCTCATTGGAGATTATTCCCCCATTCCGACTTCAATCAGCGCAAGACTCACAGCCAATGACAGCTGCTCAAGGGCCTTGTATAAATTCTCCATGTTCAGCCCACCAGTCACTGCGATTTGGTGGCTCACTTTACACGGGGAACTTTCTTTTTCCCCCAGGAAAGTTTCCCTGCTATGAAAGGTTGTTGGTTGTGTTTGTTCCCCCACGCAAAATGCTGCAGTCCTTCAGCAGTGGAAAATTCTCTGCTTGGTGAATGGTCTGTATTTCAAAGTCTCAGAAATTATTATTATTATTATACAGGATTTATGGCGCCAACAGTTTGCTCAGCGCTTTACAATATAACGGGAGACAATACAGCAACAATACAGTTCAATGCAAGAGGGATAGGAGGGCCCTGATCCTGGGAGCTTACAATCTATTAGGGAGGGGCTGGTGGTACAAAAGGTAGTAACTGTGGGGGATGGACTGGTAGGAAGAGTAGAAGATTCCATTATTAGCTGAGGGCAGGATAGGCTTCCCTGAAGATATAGGTTTTCAGAGATCACCTAAAAGTGAGCAGATTAGGCGATAGTGTGATAAATTTGAGTAGAGAGTTCCAGAGGATGGGGAAGCTCTGGAAAAGTCCTGGAGACGAGCATGGGAGGAGGAGACAAGGGAGCTAGAGAGCAGAAGGTCTTGCGAGGAGCGGAAAGGACGGTTTGGGTGATATTTAGAGACAAGGTTGGTGATGTAATTTGGGCCGGAGTTATAAATGGCTTTATACATTATTGTTAATGTTTTGAATTTTATCCGTTGGGCAATGGGAAGCCAGTGGAAGGATTGGCAGAGAGGGGTGGAGGACACTGAATGGAGGTCAGTGGAGGGATTGGCAGAGGGGGGTGGAGGACACTGAGTGGAGGCCAGTGGAGGGATTGGCAGAGAGGGATGAAGGACACTGAATGGAGGCCAGTGGAGGGATTGGCAGAGAGGGGTGGAGGACACTGAATGGAGGCCAGTGGAGGGATTGGCAGAGAGGGATGGAGGACACTGAATGGAGGCCAGTGGAGGGATTGGCAGAGAGGGGTGGAGGACACTGAATGGGGGCCAGTGGAGGGATTGGCAGAGAGGGGTGGAGGACACTGAATGGAGGTCAGTGGAGGGATTGGCAGAGGGGGGTGGAGGACACTGAGTGGAGGCCAGTGGAGGGATTGGCAGAGAGGGATGGAGGACACTGAATGGAGGCCAGTGGAGGGATTGGCAGAGAGGGGTGGAGGACACTGAATGGGGGCCAGTGGAGGGATTGGCAGAGAGGGGTGGAGGACACTGAATGGAGGCCAGTGGAGGGATTGGCAGAGAGGGGTGGAGGACACTGAATGGAGGCCAGTGGAGGGATTGGCAGAGAGGGGTGGAGGACACTGATTGGAGGCCAGTGTAGGGATTGGCAGAGAGGGGTGGAGGACACTGAGTGGAGGCCAGTGGAGGGATTGGCAGAGGGGGGTGGCAGAAACAGAATGGTTAGTAAGGTGGATGAGTCTGGCAGCAGCATTCGTGATAGACTGAAGAGGGGATAGCCTGCGATGAGGTCAGCCAATGAGGAGGGAGTTGCAATAGTCAAGGCGAGATATAATGAGGAAGTGAATGCGTTGCTTAGTGGTTTCCAAGGTTAGGAACGGGCGTATCTTGGAGATGTTGCGGAGGTGAAGTCTACAAGATTTGGACAGTGATTTTGTCTCAGACTAATGAAAACATCTGAAACCCTCAACAGAAATTCAGTTTTAATTGTTTCCTGGGATTATCAGCAGTTTATCAATGTACACTATGTAGGCCATAGCTTGTCATTTTATAGTTATGTCAGCCGTAGTGTATCCTTGCATCAATGTGTTGGCCGTAGTGTATTATTGTATCGGTATGTCAGCCGTAGCGTATCGCTGTATCAATATGTCAGCTGTAGAGTATCATTGAATCGAAATGTTGGCTGTAGCGTGTCATTGTATGGCTATATCGGCCATAACGTGTTATTGTATCAATATGTCGGCTCTAGTATCACTGTATTATTATGTCGACTGTAGCATGTCATTGTATCAATAGGTCGGCCGTGGCGTGTCATTGTATCAATAGGTCGGCTGTGGCGTGTCATTGTATCGATAGGTCGGCCGTGGCGTGTCATTGTATCGATAGGTCGGCTGTGGCGTGTCATTGTATCGATAGGTCGGCTGTGGCGTGTCATTGTATCGATAGGTCGGCTGTGGCGTGTCATTGTATCGATAGGTCGGCTGTGGCGTGTCATTGTATCGATAGGTCGGCTGTGGCGTGTCATTGTATCGATAGGTCGGCTGTGGCGTGTCATTGTATCGATAGGTCGGCTGTGGCGTGTCATTGTATCGATAGGTCGGCTGTGGCGTGTCATTGTATCGATAGGTCGGCTGTGGCGTGTCATTGTATCGATAGGTCGGCTGTGGCGTGTCATTGTATCGATAGGTCGGCTGTGGCGTGTCATTGTATCGATAGGTCGGCTGTGGCGTGTCATTGTATCGATAGGTCGGCCGTGGCGTGTCATTGTATCGATAGGTCGGCCGTGGCGTGTCATTGTATCGATAGGTCGGCTGTGGCGTGTCATTGTATCGATAGGTCGGCTCTGGCGTGTCATTGTATCGATAGGTCGGCCGTGGCGTGTCATTGTATCGATAGGTCGGCTGTGGCGTGTCATTGTATCGATAGGTCGGTTGTGGCGTGTCATTGTATCGATAGGTCGGCTGTGGCGTGTCATTGTATCGATAGGTCGGCTGTGGCGTGTCATTGTATCGATAGGTCGGCTGTGGCGTGTCATTGTATCGATAGGTCGGCTGTGGCGTGTCATTGTATCGATAGGTCGGCTGTGGCGTGTCACTGTATCGATAGGTCGGCTGTGGCGTGTCATTGTATCGATAGGTCGGTTGTGGCGTGTCATTGTATCGATAGGTCGGTTGTGGCGTGTCATTGTATCGATAGGTCGGCTGTGGCGTGTCATTGTATCGATAGGTCGGCCGTGGCGTGTCATTGTATCAATAGGTCGGCTGTGGCGTGTCATTGTATCAATAGGTTGGCCGTGGCGTGTCATTGTATCGATAGGTCGGCTGTGGCGTGTCATTGTATCGATAGGTCGGTTGTGGCGTGTCATTGTATCGATAGGTCGGCTGTGGCGTGTCATTGTATCGATAGGTCGGCTGTGGCGTGTCATTGTATCGCTAGGTCGGCCGTGATGTGTCACCTTGTGTATTGTATTGTTGCTGTACTGTAAAGCGCTGAGCAAACTGTTGGCGCCATAAATCCTGTATAATAATAGTATCTATAGGTCGGCTGTAACATGTCATTGTATCGCTAGCCGTTGCGTCGCTAGGCTGGCCGTGGCGTGCCGTTGTGTTGCTAGGCCGGCCGTGGAGTGCCGTTCCGTCGCTAGGTCGGCCGTGGCGTGCCGTTGTGTTGCTAGGCCGGCCGTGGAGTGCCGTTCCGTCGCTAGGTCGGCCGTGGCGTCGCTAGGCTGGCCGTGGCGTGCCGTTGTGTTGCTAGGCCGGTTGTGGAGTGCCGTTCCGTCGCTAGGTCGGCCGTGGCGTGCCGTTGCGTCGCTAGGTTGGCCATATATAGAAGTCATCTGCCCCAGGCTCCGCTATAAATCAGTTCCTTTGTAGACAGCGGGGTGGAGCAGACCTCCGTTGGCCTCGGTGGCTGTCAGGATCATCTCCGGACTCCCGTTTCCACACAAGATTTGATTCAGATATTAATCCGATATATCATTGGAGATGACAGCGTGCAAAGAGAAGCTCCGCCTCCACACAGATCTGTGCTGAGCTGAAATTGTTACAACCAGTTTATTTTGCCCTGGGTGACAGGAGCTGACCAGACTTGCACAAAGTTACACAGAGCTGAAGTTTAATGAAAAAAAAAAACAACTGCTTTTCCCGCCCATCAGGCTGTGGCCCGCTTCTGGCCCACGTGACAACGTCCGTCACCTACCCCCCCCCCCCCAGTGTGGCCTGTGGCAGAGTCGCCCCCTGCTGGCCACGGGCTTGGCTCTGGGTCACCCTTCGCTGTGGGTAGCCTTTATGTGAATTGAAGGTGAACTCCTATGGGATGTCAGATTGCAGCAGCACAGTACTGCCAGCCTTGCAGAATTGGGGTCCTGGGTTCAAATCTTACCAGGGTTGCATCCTTACAGATTGTATGTGCACCCATGAGACTGTGGAATTCTCCTGTCGTCTGTCAGGTTCATATATGCCATCGTCTCTGGGCACTATTGCAGTCCACACTCCCATGACACACTATATAGCTAGAGAGTAGTGCCACTCAGTGCAGGGACATGGTCAGTGCCCAGGGCAAGGATGCCAAAATGCACCCCCCCCCTTCCTTCAGGATCCTACACTCAAAATCTCTTTGCAGCTCATGATCTCTCTGTCGGGTTTGCACTGACTTGAAAAGCAGAGGCGTCCCTAGGGTTGGTGACACCCCCACCGACGATCCCCGCAGGATGGATGGGATCTGCGGATTGAGCATATTAGATCAAAGTCCGATCCATTATGCTCCCCAGTCCGCAGATCCCATCCATCCTGTGGGGATCGTCGGCATGCAACCTATACAGGGTGACACCGGACCCGCTCCACAAAAAGGTAAGTTGTAAAGAAAGCCAACGATCCCCGCAGGATGGATCCGATCCATCCTGCAGGGATCGCCTGCTTGCTTTACAACTTACCTTTTTATGGAGCGGGTCCAGTGTCACCCCGTGCGGTCGGTGTCACCCGGTTCGGGCCCCACCCCTGCACCTGCCTCGGGACGCCACTGCTTGAATGGTAACAGTTTTTCCAATGCAGTGCTACCACAAGCGGCAGGAAGGGGGAGGGGGGGAGAACACAGCCCGCACCCCCCTCCCGGCTCTCTCCTCACCACTTCCAGCGCTGGGCTGGCATGTGAAGTGATGCAGCTGTTACTACTCCTGTCAGCTTTGTAACAAAATGGAAGGTGCCCCCCATCCCTACAGTACACCATTGCACCCAGGGCAGCCGTCTCTCCCCCCCCCCTCCCCTTGTCCCGGCCCTGACACCACTATTCAGATCCCGCAGCCAAGTGGTGTTACCTCTCTGCTTTTCGGCATCTCATCGGACTACACCTAAACACCGCCCCCAACACCTGAAACATGACAGCATTATAGAGCACAAACACAAGGCCCGTGGGCCGAATCAGGGCCTCCAGGCCTTTTCATGTGGCCCTTGCACCTCTCCTGCAGTTACCCCCTTGTCTCAGCAGTCGGCAGCAGAGAGCACAATAGAACTCCTCTGCCAAATCCTGCACCTCTCAGTGCAGCTGCAGCACCCCCTCATCTCCGCCGCCCCTGGTCTCAGCATTCGGTAGACTCTGGTAACTGACTCCACTCCTCCTCTGGTCCTCCTCCAGACCCGGCACTTTCTGCTTTCCAGCTCCGCCCCCAAAGCGGGTGCATGGTGATGTTAGGGAGGGTGTGGAATTCTTGATGGGGGGTGGGGTGCTCTAGTCTTACAGATACAACTGTCCCTTTAAGGGGGACCATAATGCCGATACGGCCCGCGATGAAAGTCCGACACCCCTGTTCTAGAGTCTGCAGCGCCGGAAAGTTCGACACCCCTGTTCTAGAGTGTGACACGCCTGAAAGTCCGACACCCCTGTTCTAGAGTCTGACATGCCTGAAAGTCCGACACCCCTGTTCTAGAGTCTGACACGCGCTGAAAGTTCGACACCCCTGTTCTAGAGTCTGACACGCCGTGCTGGCATTACCAATGCATCCACGGCATCATTTAAGGGCATTTTTATTGTATACTTTAATATTGCAGAGTGACCGGCTGTGTAAAATCCTCCAGTAATTCGATGTTCTGCGTTGCCTCCATCACAGTCTGTCAGCGCTGTCATCATGCGCACCCCCTGATCACTCCAAAATGTGCTTGCTCCACCCTAAACTGCACAGGAAGAAGCATTGGTAAAGAGATGTGGGGCTATGAAAGGCAGAAAGGAAGGGGGGGGGGGAGAACACAGCCTGCACCCCCCACCCGGCTGTCTCCTCACCACTCCCAGCGCTGGGCTGGCATGTGAAGTGATGCCGCTGTTACCACTCCTTTCAGCTTTGTAACAAAAGGGAAGGTGCCCCCCCCCCCCCGTCCCTACAGTCAGGGGTGGACTGACAACTCATGGGGCAATAGGAGATCATGGGACCCCCTGTGTCCTCGCCTACACTCAAACCACACCCAAAAAAGCCTTTGAAATGTACCAGGGGCATCTCATGGGGCCCCCTATTGACCCCGGGACCTCCCGAGTTCCCAAATGGTCAGTCCACCCCTGCCTACAGTACACCATTGCGCCCAGAGCAGCCGCCGCCCCCCCCCCTTATAGTTCACCCCGTTTAGAAGGAAATGACAGTTGTGCCTAGAGGCCTTATGAAAGCCCTGATAAATTTTGAAAAAAAAGATCTAAAAACCCATTTAACCACCTCCTGTCCGGCCCATGTATATAAATGGCCGGACGGCGGCAGTGCAGGGGCGGGTGGCCATTTATAAATGTCCTCCCCGCCCCCTGTTTGAGCGCACAGCACCGCGATCCGGTGCCCGCTGTGTCCTCCAGACACAGTGGAACACCAATCGTCGGACGGGACCTCTGTGCGAGGTCCTGATCATGTGATCACTGATTGGCCAATCAGTGATCACATGCAGAGTAGTAAGCAAGATGTCACTTCCTGACATCATTGCTTACTACGTGTGAAATCTGTGAATGATCACCGAGATCACATGATACAGGGCCATTCACAACAGCCTTGTACCATGTGACAAGCTGTGACCAATCACAGCTCACACAGTATTTCTCAATGGCTGAAAGAATGCAGCCAGAGGGAAGGAGAAATGATTGCTTTTACAGCCTTTATGGGCGTAAAAGCAATCAGTGTCTTCATCACCCCCACAAGTAGTACAGTGTCACCATGGTGACTGCACTGCTAGGGTGACAGTATGTAGAAAAACAAAAACAAATAATAAAAAAATGTTTAAAAATTATAATTTTTGGTTATAAACTAATTTGGGTTTTTTTTTTTTTTTTTACTAAAAAGATAACTGAATACATTTTGGCCAAGATTTATGATGAAATATTAGTTATTTGCAACATTTTATAAGAAAAACACTTTTTTAAAAAATGTTGGACTTTTTCATTTACATAGCAAAAAAATAAAAATCGCAGCAGTGAATAAATACCACCAAAGTAAAGCTTTATCTGTCTCAAAAAAATTCCTATGGGTGCAGTGTTGCATGACCGCGCAATTGTCATTCAAAGTGTGATAGCGATGAAAGCTGAAAATTGGCCTGGACTGGAAGGGGGGGAAGGGGGGAAAGTGTCCGGACTGGAAGGGGGGGGGAGTGTCCGGACTGGAAGGGGGGGGAGTGTCCGGACTGGAAGGGGGGGGGGAGTGTCCGGACTGGGAAGGGGGGGAAAGTGTCCAGACTGGAAGGGGGGGAAAGTGTCTGGACTGGAAGGGGGGGAAAGTGTCCAGACTGGAAGGGGGGGGGGGGAAGTGTCCGGCCTGGAAGGGGGGGGGAAAGTGTCCGGCCTGGAAGGGGGGGGAAAGTGTCCGGACTGGAAGGAGGGGAAAGTGTCCGGACTGGAAGGGGGGGAAATCGTCCGGACTGGAAGGGGGGGAAAGCGTCCCGGCCTGGAAGGGGGGGGGGGGAAGTGTCCGGCCTGGAAGGGGGGGGGAAAAGCGTCCGGACTGGAAGGGGGGGAAAGCGTCCGGACTGGAAGGGGATGAAAGTGTCCGGACTGGAAGGGGGGGGGAAAAGTGTCCGGCCTGGAAGGGGGGGGGGGAAGTGTCTGGCCTGGAAGGGGGGAAAGTGTCTGGCCTGGAAGGGGGGAAAGTGTCTGGCCTGGAAGGGGGGAAAGTGTCCGGCCTGGAAGGGGGGGGGAGTGTCCGGACTGGAAGGAGGGGAAAGTGTCCGGACTGGAAGGGGGGAAAGTGTC
>NW_028320236.1:0-35000 GCF_062004578.1 Staurois parvus
AATCAGGCCGGGGTTAAGTGATGTCTTGATTCAACAGGTCTGGCAGTAATCAGGCCGGGGTTAAGTGATGTCTTTATTCAACAGGTCTGGCAGTAATCAGGCCGGGGTTAAGTGATGTCTTGATTCAACAGGTCTGGCAGTAATCAGGCCGGGGGTGTGGCAAGTGAAATTTAACTCAGCTTTCCAAAAAAATGTGGTTAAACACAGTTCATTCATGATTTAGTAAGGGGGGGCTCTGACTTTTTCACATAGGGCCAGGCATGTTTGGATAACTTTTTCCCCCTAATAAATGATATCAGCATTTAAAAACTGCATTTTGTATTTACTCTGAGTTTTTTTGTGTAATATTAATTTTTTTTGACAATCTAAATCATAAGTGTGACAAATAAGCAAAAAAATCAGGAAGGGGGCAAATACTTTTTCACAGCACTGTATTACCTGTAATAGTCATCGCCCTCTAGTGACTATATTGTGGTGTTTTCTGCATTCACACGTTCAAACTGCAGAGAACACGGCCTGAGAACATTCGATTGTTTCCTCATTCCCACAGAATGACTGGATGCGCAGCCGATGGACACACAGCTATGTTTTCTATAAATACACCCCTTAGAATTGTGAGAAGCAGAAGGAGCTCATTACACAAGCAGCCTCTCTTCCTTGCTTCATAGTACGGAATGTGTAATGAGCAAACATGGCTCTGTACTCTGTACGTAGCACACCCCTGAACTCTGCACTCTGTACGTAGTGTATTCCTGAACCCTGCACTCTGTACGTAGCATACTCCTGAACTCTGCACTCTGTACGTAGCACACTCCTGAGCTCTGCACTCTGTACGTAGCACACTCCTGAGCTCTGCACTCTGTACGTAGCGTACTCCTGAACTCTGCACTCTGTACGTAGCACACTCCTGAACTCTGCACTCTGTACGTAGCGTACTCCTGAACTCTGCACTCTGTACGTAGCACACTCCTGAACTCTGCACTCTGTACGTAGCACACCCCTGAACTCTGCACTCTGTACGTAGTGTATTCCTGAACCCTGCACTCTGTACGTAGCACACTCCTGAGCTCTGCACTCTGTACGTAGCACACTCCTGAACTCTGCACTCTGTACGTAGCACACTCCTGAACTCTGCACTCTGTACGTAGCACACTCCTGAACTCTGCACTCTGTACGTAGCACACTCCTGAACTCTGCACTCTGTACGTAGCACACTCCTGAACTCTGCACTCTGTACGTAGCACACTCCTGAACTCTGCACTCTGTACGTAGCACACTCCTGAACTCTGTACGTAGCACACTCCTGAACTCTGCACTCTGTACGTAGCACACTCCTGAACTCTGCACTCTGTACGTAGCACACTCCTGAGCTCTGCACTCTGTACGTAGCGTACTCCTGAACTCTGCACTCTGTACGTAGCACACTCCTGAACTCTGCACTCTGTACGTAGCGTACTCCTGAACTCTGCACTCTGTACGTAGCACACTCCTGAACTCTGCACTCTGTACGTAGCACACCCCTGAACTCTGCACTCTGTACGTAGTGTATTCCTGAACCCTGCACTCTGTACGTAGCACACTCCTGAGCTCTGCACTCTGTACGTAGCGTACTCCTGAACTCTGCACTCTGTACGTAGCACACTCCTGAACTCTGCACTCTGTACGTAGCACACTCCTGAACTCTGCACTCTGTACGTAGCACACTCCTGAACTCTGCACTCTGTACGTAGCACACTCCTGAACTCTGCACTCTGTACGTAGCACACTCCTGAACTCTGCACTCTGTACGTAGCACACTCCTGAACTCTGTACGTAGCACACTCCTGAACTCTGCACTCTGTACGTAGCACACTCCTGAACTCTGCACTCTGTACGTAGCATACTCCTGAACTCTGCACTCTGTACGTAGCATACTCCTGAACTCTGCACTCTGTACGTAGCACACTCCTGAACTCTGCACTCTGTACGTAGCGTACTCCTGAACTCTGCACTCTGTACGTAGCATACTCCTGAACTCTGCACCTATACGTAGCATACTCCTGAACTCTGCACTCTGTACGTAGCATACTCCTGAACTCTGCACTCTGTACGTAGCATACTCCTGAACTCTGCACTCTGTACGTAGCACACTCCTGAACTCTGCACTCTGTACGTAGCGTACTCCTGAACTCTGCACCTATACGTAGCGTACTCCTGAACTCTGCACTCTGTACGTAGCACACTCCTGAACTCTGCACTCTGTACGTAGCGTACTCCTGAACTCTGCACTCTGTACGTAGCATACTCCTGAACTCTGCACTCTGTACGTAGTGTATTCCTGAGCGCTGCACTCTGTACGTAGCATACTCCTGAACTCTGCACTCTGTACGTAGCGTACTCCTGAACTCTGCACTCTGTACGTAGCATACTCCTGAGCTCTGCATGTAGCATACTCCTGAACTCTGCACTCTGTACGTAGCATATTCCTGAACTCTGCACTCTGTACATAGCATACTCCTGAACTCTGCACTCTGTACGTAGCACACTCCTGAACTCTGCATGTAGCGTACTGCTGAGCGCTGCACTCTGTACGTAGCATACTCCTGAACTCTGCACTCTGTACGTAGCATACTCCTGAACTCTGAATGTAACGTACTCCTAAGCTCTGCAATCTGTACGTAGCATATTCCTGAACCCTGCACTCTGTAGGTGGCATACTCCTGAGCACTGCACTCTGTACGTATTGCACTCCTGAACTCTGCACTCTGTACGTAGCGTACTCCTGAACTCTGCACTCTGTACGTAGCATACTCCTGAACTCTGCACTCTGTACGTAGCATACTCCTGAACTCTGAATGTAACGTACTCCTAAGCTCTGCAATCTGTACGTAGCATATTCCTGAACCCTGCACTCTGTAGGTGGCATACTCCTGAGCACTGCACTCTGTACGTATTGCACTCCTGAACCCTGCACTCTGTACGTAGCGTACTCCTGAACTCTGTACATAGCTCACTCCTGAACCCTTCACTCTGCACGTAGCATATTCCTGCACCCTGCACTTTGCATGTAGCATACTCCTTAACCCTGCACTCTGTACATAGCACCCTCCTGCACCCTGCACTCTGTACATAGCACCCTCCTGCACCCTGCACTCTGCATGTAGCACCCTCCTGCACCCTGCACTCTGCATGTAGCACCCTCCTGCACCCTGCACTCTGCATGTAGCACCCTCCTGCACCCTGCACTCTGCATGTAGCACCCTCCTGCACCCTGAACTCTGCATGTAGCACCCTCCTGCACCCTGCACTCTGCATGTAGCACCCTCCTGCACCCTGAACTCTGCATGTAGCACCCTCCTGCACCCTGCACTCTGCATGTAGCACCCTCCTGCACCCTGCACTCTGCATGTAGCACCCTCCTGCACCCTGCACTCTGCACGCTGAGCACTCCTGAACGTTACATACATAGTCATCCAGATACAACCGGCCCTTTGAGGGCAACCATCATACGGCCCCGGATGAAATGGAGTTTGACAGCCCTGATATACATCCATCTGATGTCTTTTCTGTTGATATATAAAACAATTGAGGATTCCGTGCGCTGCCTGTGCGCCTGTCTATACCGTGTCCATAGCGTGCTGTATGTGATTGCAGTGCGGGGAATGTATTGATTTGCTGTCTGTCAGCCTTGGCCGGTCTCACTGGCTCTCCCACGTTGTGCTTTGCTTGGCATGTTTCTGGGTCTCACCGCAGAACAACATTCTCCAAAACACTCCGAGCGAGGAAGTCCCAGCTGCCCGCGCTGAATTCCACATTAGAAGCCGCAGAGTTACATAAAAAAGAAAAAACACATCAAACACATTTGTTTCACTTTTTTTTTTATGTTGTTTTTTTTCCTTTTTTTCTGAAAAGAAACAAACAACATACGTTGGACGTCAATTCAATCCATACGCTAGTCGTTTTTTTTATGCCATTATCAGGCGCCGCCGCCAAAACACAAAAAAAAATCCTATATTGCCAATATTGTGCATTTTTTTTATTACTTTTTTTTTTGTTGTTTTTATTCCACCTAAACTCACTGACACGAAACCCCATTTTCGGGTTTTGGGGTGTCTACAGTTACTGGGATCTACCGTACAACGCACGCGCGTCTCATTGGCTTTTCTACAGAAGGGGATCGTTCCTTTAAATGTAACCTGTTTTATAAATGTTCCTAAGCTGATAGAGAATTTAAAAATGAAAATGAAATTAAAAATGAAGTGTGTGTGTAGTTGTGTACTCACTTATTGCCAATAAGAAAGCCCAGCACTAGCTCTGCGCTTATTGGCTGCTCCTTCTAGACAAGAAATGAAGACCTAAGCTTTAATGTGAAGTTTTTGATATCTTCTAAATATCAATACATGCCCCTTAAAATAGTTTTTTTCTATATTTTGCAGTTCATTAGAAAGCCCAGCACTAGCTCTGGATTCATTGACTACTTCTGCAGCCAAAAGACTTCGACCTAGGCTTTAATGTGGCGTTTTTAATATCTTCTTAATACCAATAGATGCCCCATAACTCGTTTTTAATATATATTGAAGTTCATCAGAAAGCCCAGCACTAGCTCTGGATTCATTGACTACTTCTGCAGCCAAAAGACTTAGACCTAGGCTTTAATGTGGAGTTTTTAATATCTTCTTAATATCAATACATGCCCCATAACTCATTTTTAATATATATTGAAGTTCATCAGAAAGCCCAGCACTAGCTCTGCGCTTATTGGCTGCTCCTTCTAGACAAGAAATGAAGACCTAAGATTTAATGTGAAGTTTTTGATATCTTCTTAATATCAATACATGCCCCTTAAAATCGTTTTTTTCTATATTTTGCAGTTCATTAGAAAGCCCAGCACTAGCTCTGGATTCATTGACTACTTCTGCGGCCAAAAGACTTCGACCTAGGCTTTAATGTGGAGTTTTTAATATCTTCTTAATATCAATAGATGCCCCATAACTCGTTTTTAATATATATTGAAGTTCATCAGAAAGCCCAGCACTAGCTCTGGATTCATTGACTACTTCTGCAGCCAAAAGACTTCGACCTAGGCTTTAATGTGGAGTTTTTAATATCTTCTTAATATCAATACATGCCCCATAACTCGTTTTTAATATATATTGAAGTTCATCAGAAAGCCCAGCACTAGCTCTGGATTCATTGACTACTTCTGCAGCCAAAAGACTTAGACCTAGGCTTTAATGTGAAGTTTTTAATATCTTCTTAATATCAATACATGCCCCATAACTCATTTTTAATATATATTGAAGTTCATCAGAAAGCCCAGCACTAGCTCTGCGCTTATTGGCTGCTCCTTCTAGACAAGAAATGAAGACCTAAGATTTAATGTGAAGTTTTTGATATCTTCTTAATATCAATACATGCCCCTTAAAATCGTTTTTTTCTATATTTTGCAGTTCATTAGAAAGCCCAGCACTAGCTCTGGATTCATTGACTACTTCTGCAGCCAAAAGACTTAGACCTAGGCTTTAATGTGGAGTTTTTAATATCTTCTTAATATCAATACATGCCCCATAACTCGTTTTTAATATATATTGAAGTTCATCAGAAAGCCCAGCACTAGCTCTGCATTCGATGACTGCTCCTGTTGCCTGAACAGGTAGAACTAGGCTTCTACATATACTGTTTATATTTTATTTTTATATATTTTTTATTTTTATTGCCTACATATCATGACTTCCCTTTGGCATTCTTTTTTCCTATTTATTACACTTAATAAGAAAGCCCAGCACTAGCTCTGGATTCGCTGACCACTCCTGCAGACAAAAAATGAAGACCTAAGCTTTAATGTGGAGTTTTTATTATCTTCTCTTACTATCAATACATGCACCTTAAACTTCTTTTTTGCTATATTTTGCAGTTCATTAGAAAGCCCAGCACTAGCTCTGCACTTATTGGCTGCTCCTGCAGACAAAAAATGTAGACCTAAGACTTAATGTGAAGTTTTTATTATCTTATCTTACTATCAATACATGCCCCATAACTTGTTTTTTCTATATATTGCAGTTCATCAGAAAGCCCAGCACTAGCTCTGCATTCGATGACTGCTCCTGTTGCCTGAACAGGTAGATCTAGGCTTCTACATATACTTTTTATATGGTTTTTTTTATTGCCTACATATCATGACTGGCCTTTGACGTTCTTTTTTCCTATTTATTACACTTACTAAGAAAGCCCAGCACTAGCTCTGGATTCGCTGACGGCTCCTGCAGCCAAAAGATTTAGATCCAGGCTTTAATGTGGAGTTTTTCATCTCTTACATATCAATACAAATCAATGCCCCTAAAACTCTTTTTCACTATATATTGCAGGTCATTAGAAAGCCCAGCACCTCCACCACACCCATACACTCCTCTACTGACCTCCACCACGCCCATACACTCCTCTACTGACCTCCACCACACCCATACACTCCTCTACTGACCTCCACCACACCCATACACTCCTCTACTGACCTCCACCACGCCCACACACTCCTCTACTGACCTCCACCACACCCATACACTCCTCTACTGACCTCCACCACACCCATACACTCCTCTACTGACCTTCACCACACCCATACACTCCTCTACTGACCTCCACCACGCCCATACACTCCTCTACTGACCTCCACCACACCCATACACTCCTCTACTGACCTTCACCACACCCATACACTCCCCTACTGACCTCCACCACACCCATGCACTCCTCTACTGACCTCCACCACGCCCATACACTCCTCTACTGACCTCCACCACGCCCATACACTCCTCTACTGACCTCCACCACGCCCATACACTCCTCTACTGACCTCCACCACGCCCATACACTCCTCTACTGACCTCCACCACGCCCATACACTCCTCTACTGACCTCCACCACGCCCATACACTCCTCTACTGACCTCCACCACGCCCATACACTCCTCTACTGACCTCCACCACACCCATACACTCCTCTACTGACCTCCACCACACCCATACACTCCTCTACTGACCTCCACCACACCCATACACTCCTCTACTGACCTCCACCACGCCTACACACTCCTCTACTGACCTCAACCACACCCATACACTCCTCTACTGACCTCCACCATGCCCATACACTCCTCTACTGACCTCCACCACGCCTACACACTCCTCTACTGACCTCCACCACGCCAATACACTCCTCTACTGACCTCCACCACGCCTACACACTCCTCTACTGACCTCCACCACACCCATACACTCCTCTACTGATCTCCACCACGCCCATACACTCCTCTACTGACCTCCACCACACCCATACACTCCTCTACTGACCTCCACCACACCCATACACTCCTCTACTGACCTCCACCACGCCCACACACTCCTCTACTGACCTCCACCACGCCCACACACTCCTCTACTGACCTCCACCACACCCACACACTCCCCTACAGACCTCCACCACGCCCACACACTCCTCTACAGACCTCCACCACGCCCACACACTGCTATACTGACCTCCACCACGCCCACACACTCCTCTACTGACCTCCACCACGCCCACACACTCCCCTACTGACCTCCACCACGCCCACACACTCCCCTACTGACCTCCACCACTCCCACACACTCCTCTACTGGCCTCCACCACGCCCATACACTCCTCTACTGGCCTCCACCACGCCCATACACTCCTCCACTGACCTCAACCACGCCCATACACTCCCCTACTGACCTCCACCACACCCACACACTCCCCTACTGACCTCCACCACACCCACACACTCCTCTACTGACCTCCACCACGCCCATACACTCCTCTACTGACCTCCACCACACCCATACAATCCTTTACTGACCTCCACCACACCCATACACTCCCCTACTGACCTCCACCACACCCATACACTCCTCTACTGACCTCCACCACGCCCATACACTCCCCTACTGACCTCCACCACGCCCACACACTCCCCTACTGACCTCCACCACTCCCACACACTCCTCTACTGGCCTCCACCACGCTCATACACTCCTCCACTGACCTCAACCACGCCCATACACTCCCCTACTGACCTCCACCACACCCACACACTCCCCTACTGACCTCCACCACACCCACACACTCCTCTACTGACCTCCTCCACGCCCATACACTCCTCTACTGACCTCCACCACACCCATACAATCCTTTACTGACCTCCACCACACCCATACACTCCCCTACTGACCTCCACCACACCCATACACTCCCCTACTGACCTCCACCACACCCATACACTCCCCTACTGACCTCCACCACACCCATAAACTCCCCTACTGACCTCCACCACACCCATACACTCCTCTACTGACCTCCACCACGCTCATACACTCCTCTACTGACCTCCACCACACCCATACACTCCTCTACTGACCTGCACCACACCCATACACTCCTCTACTGACCTCCACCACGCCCACACACTCCTCTACTGACCTCCACCACGCCTACACACTCCTCTACTGACCTCCACCACACCCATACACTCCCCTACTGACCTCCACCACGCCCATACACTCCTCTACTGACCTCCACCACACCCATACACTCCTCTACTGACCTCCACCACACCCATACACTCCTCTACTGACCTCCACCACGCCCATACACTCCCCTACTGACCTCCACCACACCCATACACTCCCCTACTGACCTCCACCACACCCATACACTCCCCTACTGACCTCCACCACACCCATACACTCCTCTACTGACCTCCACCACGCCCATACACTCCTTTACTGACGTCTACCACGCCCATACACTCCTCTACTGACCTCCACCACGCCCATACACTCCTTTACTGACCTCTACCACACCCATACACTCCTCTACTGACCTGCACCACACCCATACACTCCTCTACTGACCTCCACCACACCCATACACTCCTCTACT
Organism: Staurois parvus; assembly: GCF_062004578.1. Lineage (NCBI taxonomy): Eukaryota > Metazoa > Chordata > Amphibia > Anura > Ranidae > Staurois > Staurois parvus. The sequence continues at coordinate 8,935 of NW_028320236.1, forward strand.
GACCTCCACCACGCCCATACACTCCTCTACTGACCTCCACCACACCCATACACTCCTCTACTGACCTGCACCACGCCCATACACTCCTCTACTGACCTCCACCACGCCCACACACTCCTCTACTGACCTCCACCACGCCCATACACTCCCCTACTGACCTCCACCACACCCATACACTCCCCTACTGACCTCCACCACACCCATACACTCCTCTACTGACCTCCACCACACCCATACACTCCTCTACTGACCTCCACCACGCCCATACACTCCTTTACTGACCTCTACCACGCCCATACACTCCTTTACTGACCTCCACCACGCCCATACACTCCTTTACTGACCTCCACCACGCCCACACACTCCTCTACTGACCTCCACCACACCCATACACTCCTCTACTGACCTCCCCCACACCCACATTTGGTTGCTTTAGTTTATGTAATTTAGAGTCATATTTATCAGGGGGTGGAGATCAGGGGGTGGAGACTTCTGATCAGGGGTGGAGACTTCTGATCAGGGGGTGGAGAGTTCTGATCAGGGGGTGGAGACTTCTGATCGGGGGAAAGAGACTTCTGATCAGGGAGTGAAGGCTTCTGATCCGGGGGCGGAGACTTCTGATCAGGGGGTGAAGACTTCTGATCTGGGGGGTGGAGACTTCTGATCCGGGGGTGGAGATTTCTGATCAGGGGGCAGAGACTTCTTATCAGGGGGTCGAGACTTCTGATCAGTGGGTGGAGACATCTGATTCGGGGGTGGAGACTTCTGATCAGGGGGCGGCAACTTCTGATCAGGGGGTGGAGACTTCTGATCAGGGGGCGGATACTTCTGATCAGACGTTGGCAACTTCTGATCAGGGGGCGGAGACTTCTGATCAAGGGGTGGAGACTTCTGATCACGGGGCGGAGACTTCTGATCAGGGGGTGGAGACTTCTGATAAGGGGTGGAGACTTCTGATCAGGGGCTGATACTTCTGATCAGGGGGTGGAGACTTCTGATTAAGGGGTGGAGACTTCTGATCAGGGGGTGGAGACTTCTGATCTGGGCCATTCAGGTGATTTCTGTAATGATATAAAAAGGAGCCAAACAACTCCGTGATAATAAATGGCGTCATGTGACCATCATCCTCCAATAAAAGAGCATTTTTTGGCAGATCCGTCATATTTTCAATATCAATGCCACAATTTCACACTATCTGCCGGGGGGTGCAAACTTTTGAGCACAACTGTATATGGGGTGAACTTTATGACTCGGTCGGCCGATTTTCGAAATCAATGATGGCGACCATCGGATTACCCAGCGAATGACGTTTCCAATCTTCAGACGAAAAATCGTTCGCAATTTGAACCATCTTTCGTGGGTGTTCTGTATGTCCGGGTTTCATCTGTCCGTTTACGGATGAAGAACGGACCCCCCCGTGTATTTCTATGGACTTCCGGATGTAAACGGATGAACATCTTTTTCATTCATTAACGTCCGCATCCGTTAACATCCGTTTTTTTAAGGGCTCGTTCACACTTGGCTGTTTTGCCAACGCTTGCCAAACGCCCCTATAGCGTTTGGCAAGCGTTGGTCCGGCGTTTGCGGAGCGTTTTTTAACGCTCGGCAAATGCTCCACAAACGCTGCATGCGCGGCGGTTGCTAGGCGTTTGCCGAGCGTTAATAACGTCCCACAAACGCCTATAATGCAGTTTGAGTGGTGTTACCGCTCCGCAAACGCCCTGCAACCGCACCGCAAACGCCGGCCGGGCGTTTGCAGAGCGGCACCATAGACGAGAATAGGAGGCTTCAAAGCCTCCTGACTCGACCAGAGGCGTCCGTTTTGCCGCGACGCAAACGCTCCCGTTAGAACAGCACCATGTGCTGTAATGTGCAGAATTGGCAGAGGCGTTTGGGAAGCGGTAAAAACACCTCCCAAACGCCTCTCTGCCGCCTGCACACAAGGCTAGTGTGAACGTAGCCTAACAGAAGAAAACCCTAAAAAAAAAAGGAACGAACGGAAAACGGATGAAAATGGATCTAAACGGATGAAAACCAGATGTAGATGGATGAAAATGGACACCCATATATTTCTATGGCAGGGGCAGACTGACAACTCATGGGGCCCCCGGGCAATAGGGGATCATGGGGCCCCTGTGTCCTCGCCCACACTCAAAGCACACCCAAAAAAGACTATAAAAAAAGGTACCAGGGGCATTTCATGGGGCCCCCTACTGACCCCGGGCCCTCGGTCAGTGCCCGAGTGCTCGAATGGTCAGTCCGCCCCTATTCTATGGACTTGTGGATGTAAACGGATGAACATCATTTTCTTCCGGTAATGTCCGCATCTGTAACATCCATTTTTTGAACTGAAGAAAAACCTATTTTTCTTCCACGTACGAAAAACAGATGTAAATGGATGTAAATGGATCACATCTGTCTGGATTGATGTGACTTTTATTTTTTGTGTGGAGGGGGAGGGGCCTGCTGTGTTGTGCTCAGGACAGGCAGCCAGGGTGGCTAAATCTGGGACTTAGTCGCTGCACAGGGATTGTGGCTGTGATGGGATTGTGGCTGTGAGAGGATTGTGGCTGCGAGGGGATTGTGGCTGCGAGGGGATTGTGGCTGCGAGAGGATTGTGGGTGCAGGGGAATTGTGGCTGTGAGCGGATTGTGGCTGCGAGGGGATTGTGGCTGCGAGGGGATTGTGGCTGCGAGTGGCTGCGAAAGGATTGTGGGTGCGAGGGAATTGTGGCTGCGAGGGGATTGTTGCTGCGAGGGGATTGTGGCTGCGAGAGGATTGTGGCTGCTAGGGGATTGTGGCTGAGAGAGGATTGTGGCTGCGAGGGGATGGTGGCTGCGAGAGCATTGTGGCTGCGAGGGGATTGTGGCTGCGAGGGGATTGTGGCTGCGAGAGGATTGTGGCTGCGAGGGGATTGTGGCTGCGAGAGGATTGTGGCTGCGAGGGGATTGTGGCTGCGAGGGGATTGTGGCTGCGAGTGGCTGCAAAAGGATTGTGGGTGCGAGGGAATTGTGGCTGCGAGGGGATTGTTGCTGCGAGGGGATTGTGGCTGCGAGAGGATTGTGGCTGCTAGGGGATTGTGGCTGAGAGAGGATTGTGGCTGCGAGAGCATTGTGGCATTGAACACAAGAACCTGCAGGATTTTTTTAAAAAATTTTTTTTGTGGGGTGGGGGGACAGGCTGCAACATGTAAGAATTGCACCCCCCTCCGCCCCCCCCCAGCTCCATCTCTATCCCACCCCACAGGCAGCCCAAGGGTTAAGCCTTGCCCCCCTCCCCCCATGCATCCAGCATGTTCTCATTGCCATGTGGGCTCCTAGCATGATTCCTTCATCTCCGATCCTGGCCTGGGAAAACTTCACTCTCTTTTTTTATTGATTGATATTATTCTTATTTTTTTTAATTGGTATTATTATATATATATTTTGTTTTTAATTGTTTGATATTATTTTTTTAATTGATCGATATTATAAATTTTTTTATTGATTCATATTATTATTATTTTAATTGATAGTATTATTATTTATTTTTTATTGTTTGATTTTATATATATATATATATATATATATATATATATATATATATATATATTTATATATTTTTTTTTCTTGTTATTAATATTATAAATTTTAGATTGATTATTGATTGATATAATTATTATTTTTTTATTGTTGGTAATATATATATATAAAATGTATATATTTTTTTAATTGATTAATATTATACATTTTTTATTGATTGATATTATTATTATTTATTTATTGTTGTTTGATATTATTATTACTGTATTTTATTTTTTGAGTGATTTTTTTTTTAATTGATTTTGTTTTTATTATTGATTGATATTATTTTTTTAATTGATCGATATTATAAATTTTTTTATTGATTCATATTATTATTATTATTTTAATTGATAGTATTATTATTTATTTTTTATTGTTTGATTTTATATATATATATATATATATATATTTTTTTTTTATATATTTTTTTTCTTGTTATTAATATTATAAATTTTAGATTGATTATTGATTGATATTATTATTTTTTTATTGTTGGTAATATATATATATATACCCATATATATGTATATTTTTATACATATATATATATATATATATATATATATATATAATGTATATTTTTTTTTAATTGATTACTATTATACATTTTTTATTGATTGATATTATTATTATTTATTTATTGTTGTTTGATATTATTATTACTGTATTTTATTTTTTGATTGATTTTTTTTTTTAATTGATTGATATTGTTTTTATTATTGATTGATATTATTATTATTATGGCTGGAATTTTCTCCACTTACCAGCAGAGGACTTGGAGCAGCGCCCCCCACCGGCAGTGAGTGGCAGCAGTACATCCCACTGGCTGTCATTGCACTGTGTGGCTCTGTCTGGATCAGGCTTGCACCCTCGGTCGCTCTTCCTCTTCTCTGCAGCCTTGCTAGAAAAAAAATAAAAATATGAGGCTCCTGCGATCCAGAGAGGAAAAGCTGGACTGAGGATCGTCGTCGCCTCCGACACCACAGAGAACTCCTCTCCATCCTCCTCTCAGTCCTCCTCTCCGTCCTCCTCTCCGTCACATGCAGTTTGCAGGGATCTGTCTGCCTGGGAAGAGAGGAGCCGCCGGGAGAGGAGCATCCGAGGAGCGCAAGGCTCTGGAAGACCTGATGAGGCTTCTTCACCCCTGGCTGTCCCTGCTGGTCCTCCTCACCCCTCTGCTGGTCCTCCTCACCCCTCTGCTGGTCCTCCGCACCCCGCTGCTGGTCCTCCTCACCCCGCCGCTGCTGTCCTCCCTCTAGGAGCCCTCCTTCGCCCATGTGAGCCCCTCTATGCAGGAATGTCTATGGCGCCCGCAGATGCCGCTTCTGTCTATCCAAACAGCTAAGACCCCCCAAAAGGAATATCTTTGCTTTTTGCACCCCTTATTACCTCCCCCCCCTTTTTTTTTCTGTACATATTTGTATTTTTTCCCCATTTTCTATCCTGTTACTGAGTTTCGGAGCTGCACAGATGGCTGAGTGCATGAAGATCTGATCATCGCAAACGTGACCATGTGGATTAAGCAGCTTTTAGGAATAAGGTAAGGAGAACCTTGACACCCCCCTAAAAAAAAAAAAAAAAAAAAAAGTATTTTCGGCTTACTTTTTTTTTTTCAATTTGCAATTCTTGCTGTCTCCTTGCAAACTATAATATCTGTAATAATTGTTTTATTTTTTATTTTATTTATTTATTTATTTTTGCAATGGTAACTGTGTAGCTGTCTCCTAGCGAGCTGTAATATCTGTAAAAATTATTTGATTTTTTTATTTTATTTAGTTATATTTTTTGCAATGGTCACTATGTATCTGTCTCCTAGCAAGCTGTAATATCTGTAATAATTGTTTGATTTTTTATTTTATTTTGTTTTATTTTTTTTGCAATGGTCACTATGTATCTGTCTCCTAGCAAGCTGTAATATATGTAAAAATTAATTGATTTTTTAAATTTTGTTTTATTTCATTTATTTCTTTTGCAATGCTCACAGTGTAGTTGTCTCCTTGAAAATTGTAATATATGTAATAATTGTTTGATTTTTTTATTTTATTAAGTTTTATTTATTTTTTTTTTTTTTGCAATGCTCACTGTGTAGCTGTCTCCTAGCAAGCTGTAATATCTGTAATATTTTTTTAATTTTTTTTTTTGCACCCCAAATGCTGCCTATGAGACATTCATGGGTTTTTAACCTCTTCATTGCCATGAGAAAGTCTCCTACCAAGCTGGAAAATCTGTAATAATTGTTTGATTTTTTTTTTGGCCATGCTTCTGGTGTAGCTGTCTCCTAGCAAGCTGTAATATCTGTAATAATTGTTTTATTTTTTTATTGTTATTTTATTATTATTTTTTGCAATGCTTGCTGTGTAGCTGTCTCCTAGGAAGCTGTAATATCTGTAATAATTATTTGATTTTTTTATTTTATTTTTTTGCAATGCTCACAGTGTAGCTGTCTCCTAGCAAGCTGTAATATCTGTAATAATTATTTGATATTTTATTTTATTTTTTTGCAATGCTCACAGTGTAGCTGTCTCCAAGCAAGCTGTAATATCTCTAATAATTGTTTGATTTTTTTTATTTTATTTTATTTTTTTTGCAATGCTCACAGTGTAGCTGTCTCTTTGAAAATTGTAATATATGTAATAATTGTGTGATTTTTATATTTTATTAAGTTTTATTTTTATTTTTTTTTGCAATGCTCACTGTGTAGCTGTCTCCTAGCAAGCTGTAATATCTGTAATAATTTTTTTGATTTTTTTTTTGCACCCCAAATGCTGCCATGAGACATTCATGGATTTTTAACCTCTTCATTGCCATGAGCAAGTCTCCTACCAAGCTGTAATATCTGTAATAATTGTTTGATTTTTTTTTTTGGCCATGCTTCTGGTGTAGCTGTCTCCTAGCAAGCTGTAATATCTGCAATAATTGTTTGATTTATTTTTTTATATATTTTATTATTATTTTATTATTTTTGTGCAATGCTTGCTGTGTAGTTGTCTCCTAGCAAGCTGTAATAATTGTTTGATTTTTTTAAAATATATTATTATTATTTTCTTTACATTTTTTTGCAATGCTTGCTGTGTAGCTGTCTCCTAGCAAGCTGTAATCAGTGTTTGAGGTTTTTAATATATTATTATTATTATTTTTAATTTTTTTTAATTTTTTGAGCAACACTTGCTGTGTAGCATTCTATCTGTAATAATTGTTTATTTTTTTTTTATTTAAATTTTTTATTTTATTTTATTTTTTTGTGTGCAATGCTTGCTGTGTAGCTGTCTCCTAGCAAGCTATAATAAGTGTTTGATTTTTTTTTAAATATATTATTATTATTATATTTATTTTTTTGTGCAACACTTGCTGTGTAGCTGTCTATCTGTAATAATTGTTTAATTTTTTTTTATTTAAATATTTTTATTTTATTTTATTTTTTTGTGTGCAATGCTTGCTGTGTAGCTGTGTCCTAGCAAGCTATAATACGTGTTTGATTTTTTTTAAAATATATTATTATTAATATATTTAATTTTTTTGTGCAACACTTGCTGTGTAGCTGTCTATCTGTAATAATTGTTTAATTTTTTTATTTATATATTTTTATTTTATTTTTTTTGTGTGCAATGCTTGCTGTGTAGCTGTCTCCCAGCAAGCTGGAATAATTGTTTGATTTTTAAAAAATATATATTATTATTTTATTAAATTTTTTTGTGCAACGCTTGCTGTGTAGCTGTCTCCTAGCAAGCTGTAATATCTGTAATAATTGTTAGATTTTTTTTTTTGCACCCCAAATGCTGTCTATGGATTTTTAACCCCTTCATTGCCATGATTAAGTCGCCTTGCCCCCCCCCTGACACCAGAAGGGTATAGACTGGACGTGCCCCGGGTATTAATTACTGGCTGCTATTATGCAAAAAAAAAAAGGTCCAAGTCAGACTTTAGGTGGAGAGGAGGGCAGCCTTGTCTCTGGAGTTGTCCTGACCTCCGGGCCCAGACACAAGTTGCCAAGAATGTAAAGTGGATTGGGAACGCTGTGATTGCCTGCTCGCCCCTTGGTGTCAGTGGGTGTCAGTGGATGGGCCGGTTGTATCCGTGATATGGACTTGTTCTTCCAAGGTCAGGGGCAACATTAGCAGCTTTCTTTTAAATTTTTTTATTTTTAATTTTTTTTTTAATATCAACAGTAGGTAGCAGCTTTTTTTATTTTTTTTTTATTTTTTTGTTTTTAATATCAACAGTAGGTAGCAGCTTTTTTTTAATTTTTTTAATTTTTTTATTTTTTAATATTTTTTTTTTAATATCAACAGTAGGTAGCAGCTTTTTTTTTAGTTTTTTTATTTTATTTTTTTTAATATCAACAGTAGGTAGCAGCTTTTTTTTTTTTTTTTTTTTAAATATTTTGAATTTTTTTTTAATATCAACAGTAGTTAGCAGCTTTTTTAATTTTTTTTTAAATTTTTTAATTTTTTTTAATATCAACAGTAGGCAGCAGCTTTTTTATTTAAATTTTTTTTTTATTTTAAATTTTTTTTTTAATATCAACAGTAGGTAGCAGCTTTTTTTTTAGTTTTTTTATTTTATTTTTTTTAATATCAACAGTAGGTAGCAGCTTTTTTTAAAAAAAAAAAAAAATATATTTTGAATTTTTTTTTAATATCAACAGTAGTTAGCAGCTTTTTTTTTAATTTTTTTTAAAATTTTTTAATTTTTTTTTAATTTTAACAGTAGGCAGCAGCTTTTTTATTTAAATTTTTTTTTTATTTTTAATTTTTTTTTTAATATCAACAGTAGGTAGCAGCTTTTTTTATTTTATTTTATTTTTTTTAATATCAACAGTAGGTACCTGTGGCATACCTTTACAAAGCAGCCGTAGGTCAGCCAACCCCATCGTGCGTTATTATGTCATGTGACGGCCGAGGACATGCAGGATTGTAATCCAACGCAGGCGTTCGCATCAGTGGCTCATCTAACAATAATTCTCACTTCAGGATTTTTTTTTGTAGTTTTTCTCGTCTTCATTCCCATCTTTGAAGTTTTGGGTATATTGTTTGCATGGCACACTAAAAAATAAAATAAAAAAAAAAAAAAAAATAATAATAATAATAATAATAATAAAAAAAAGAATAGACCTGCTAATTAATAGGATGAGACTGAAAATGTTGATAGTTTTTTTTTTTTTTTTTTTTTGGGGGGGGTTGACCATCCTGATTATTGATAAGGATGGGGGAGGAATCGATCGTTTTGTTGTTGATCGTCATGTTTGGAAATGATAAAAAGTTGAAACAAATGTGTGTTTCCTCCGCCGGTCGCTGGGGGGCGGTAGACTCCAAGGTTGGAGAAAACCAGTCGCTGTTCACCGAATCTATAGGTTGTTTTTTATTTATTTTTTTATTTTGCTTTTGTGATGCATGTTTTTTTTTTGGGGGGGGGGGGAGGGGGTTTGTAGACGTTAATAATATGAAGCAGCTTCTGTTGCGTGCCACTGAATAAAAAAACAAATGGCTTTTTTTTTTTTTCTTTTTTTTTTTGCAAGGCTGGGATGTATTGCGACGAGTTAATCGATGTGTTGGAATAAATTATAAATGTGGTGTAGTGGGTGCAAGTTACAGGGGTGTAAAAAAGAAAGAGGGGGAGGGGGGCTGGGTAATGGCAATACACGCATTAACGGATGCTTATTTACTATATTCTGAAATTGCTAAGAATTGCAATTTTTTTTATTTTAATTTTCTAGCTTTTGTATTTATGTTTTTATTTATTGCAATAATCCCAATTTATGGTTTATAAAAAAAAAAAAATAGAGAACGGTCGGTCGTGAAAACGTTGACTAGCACACGTTATTGATTGCATTTCGACATATTCTGAAAATGATAACAATTGGGATTTTTTTTCTTAGTATTTTTATTTTTTTATTTTTTTGCAATATTTTCAATTTATAAAGTTATCGATGACAAAAAAGAGCTTTCGAGAACATGATTGGTCGTAAATAAGTTGACTGGGACGCATTATCCATTGTATATTCAGATATATTATAAAATTGCTTAGAATTGTAATTTTATTTTTTTATTTTTTTTTGGCAATAATTCAAATTTATGGATTAAAAAAACAAACTTTGGAGAATGGTCAGTTATAAATAACTCCTCACACGCACACACATTATCTATTGCATATTCATAGATATATTCCAACATAGCTTGGTTTTTTTATGTTTTTTTTATTTTTTTATTCCAATTTTTTTTTTTGTTTTTAATTATTTTTTTCTAATTATAATTTATGTATTAAAAAAAAGAACAAAAAGAAAAAAGTTAACTAGCAAACATTTTCTATTGCATATTGATATATATTCTGAAATAGCTTAGAATTGTGAATTATTTTTTTTTTATGTTTTTTTATTTTTTTATTATTTTTTTTAGAAAAATTCCAATTTATATGTTGAAAAGAAAAAAAGAAAAAGAAACTTTAGAGAATGGTTGGTCATACATATATAAGTTGACTAGCACACAATATCTATTGCATATTCATATATATATATATTCTAACATAACGTAGAACTCTGGTTTTTATGTTTATTTATTAATTCTTTTTAGAAAAATTCCAATTTATGTGTTGAAAAGAAAAAAAATGGAAAAAAACTTTAGAGAATGGTTGGTCATACAGAAATAAGTTGACTAGCACACAATATCCATTGCATATTCATATATATTCTGAAATAGCTTAGAATTGTTTTTTTGTTTTTTTTTGGGGGGGGGCAATAATTCAAATTTATGGATTAAAAAACTTTGGAGAATGGTCAGTTATAAATAACTCCTCACACTCACACACATTATCTATTGCATATTCATATATATTCTAACATAGCTTAGAATTATGGTTTTTATGGTTTTTTATTTTTTTAGAAAAAATTCCAAAAAAAGAAAAAAAAAAGAAAGAAACTTTAGAGAATGGTTGATCATACAGAAATAAGTTGACTAGCACACATTATCTATTGCATATTCATATATATTCTGAAATAAATTAGAATTGTTATTTTTTAAGGGTTTTTATTTATTTTTCTTTTAATGTGTTTTTTTAGTATTTTATATATTTTTTTCCTTTTTTAGTTTTTTCCACAATAATTCCAATTTTATAGATAAAAAAAAACTTTAGAGGATGGTTGTCCATAAATAACTTGACTATTGCATATTCATATATATTTTGCAATACAGAAATATTAGAATACATATATATATATATATATATATATATATATATATATACATTTTTTTTGTTTTTAATTATTTTTTTCTAATTATAATTTATGTATTAAAAAAAAGAACAAAAAGAAAAAAGTTATCTAGCAAACATTTTCTATTGCATATTGATATATATTCTGAAATAGCTTAGAATTGTGAATTATTTTTTTTTAAGTTTTTTTTTTTTTAAATAATTACAATTTATGGATTAAAAAAAAAAAACTTTAGAGAATGATTGGTCATACTTAAATAAGTTGACAAGGACACATTATCTATTGCATATTCATATATATTCTGAAATAGATTTGCATTGTGGTTGTTGTTTTTTTATTTATTTATTTATTTATCTATTTGTTTATTTATTTGCAAAAATTCCAATTTATGGCTTAAAAATTAAAAAAAAAAAGAAACTTTAGAGAATGGTTGGTCATACATAAACAAGTTGACCAGGACACATTATCTACTGCATATTCATATATATTCTAAAATAGGTTAGAATTGTGATTTATAAAAAAAAATTGTATTTTTTTTATTTATTTATTTGCAAAAATTCCAATTTATGGATTAAAATAAATAAATAAATAAACTTTAGAGAATGGTTGGTCATACATAAATAGGTTGACCAGCACATGTTATCTACTGCATATTCATATATATTCTAAAATAGATTCGATTTGTGATTTTGTTTTTTTTTTAGTATTTTATTTATTTGTTTATTTATTTGCAAAAATTCCATTTTATGGATTAAAAATGTAAAAAAAGAAGCTTTAGAGAATGGTTGGTCATACATAAATAAGTTGACCAGCACACACTATCTACTACTTATTCACATATATATTCTAAAATAGATTATAGTTGTGGATTATTTTTTTTTTAGTATTTTATTCATTTATCTATTTGTTTGTTTATTTATTTAAAAAATTCCAATTTAGGGATTAAAAATTAAAAAAAAAGAAGCTTTAGAGAATGGTTGGTCATACATAAACAAGTTGACCAGGACACATTATCTACTGCATATTCATATATATTCTAAAATAGATTAGAATTGTGATTTATAAAAAAAAATTGTATTTTTTTTATTTATTTATTTGCAAAAATTCCAATTTATGGATTAAAATAAATAAATAAACTTTAGAGAATGGTTGGTAATACATAAATAAGTTGACCAGCACACGTTATCTACTGCATATTCATATATATTCTAAAATAGGTTAGAATTGTGATTTATAAAAAAAAATTGTAATTTTTTTATTTATCTATTTGCAAAAATTCCAATTTATGGATTAAAATAAATAAATAAACTTTAGAGAATGGTTGGTCATACATAAATAGGTTGCCAAGCACACGTTATCTACTGCATATTCATATATATTCTAAAATAGATTCGATTTGTGATTTTTTTTTTTTTTTTTTTAGTATTTTATTTATTTGTTTATTTATTTGCAAAAATTCCATTTTATGGATTAAAAATGTAAAAAAAGAAGCTTTAGAGAATGGTTGGTCATACATAAATAAGTTGACCAGCACACACTATCTACTACTTATTCATATATATTCTAAAATAGATTAGAGTTGTGGATTATTTTTTTTTTAGTATTTTATTCATTTATCTATTTGTTTGTTTATTTATTTAAAAAATTCCAATTTAGGGATTAAAAATTAAAAAAAAAGAAGCTTTAGAGAATGGTTGGTCATACATAAATAGGTTGACCAGGACACATTATCTATTGCATATATATATATTAGCATTTTGATTTATTATTATTATTTTACTATTTTATTAATTTATTTATCTATTTGTTTATTTATTTGCAAAAATTCCAATTTATGGATTAAAAATAAATAAATAAATTTTATAGAATGGTTGGCCGTACATAATTTCGTTGCCCGGCACACGTTGGGCTCCCAGGCTGGGTAACTGCAGAATGTTCCCTCACAGACTTTAATGGGTGAGATCATTTTTCATGAGGGGATGACTTTTCAAGGACACGCCTTATTATTGGTGATATGCGGTAACCCATAGCAACCGATCAAAGTCAGCTCCTATGTGGGCGTGCCCAAAAAATAGGAAACCGCTGTTTGGTTAGCGTGGTTCCCGGCGCTCTCCTGCTCCCTGCCCGGTGCTATTAAATAATGCTCGATGCGTTTCGTAGCAAAGTATGATTTGCGGCTGCGCCGGAGGAAGACGCGGTGATGGAGATCTTTGCTCTGCTCATGGAAAGCTGTCACAAAGCAGATGCACCTGTGTGATGAGGCTCCGGTAGAAGCAAGCAAGGTGCCAAGCCATCTGCGTCTATCGGAGTCTAACCACACAGGTGTTCTGCCTGGCGACACGGCCACCCCCGAGTATATGTTTCAAATGTTTTTCCGACTTCATGATTTATTTTGGTGCGATCAATAATCAGATATTTATTGATTTATTTTGGTGTGATCAATAATCAGATATTTATTGATTTATTTTGGTGTGATCAATAATCAGATATGTATTGATTTATTTTGGCGTGATCAATAATCAGATATTTATTGATTTATTTTGTGTGATCAATAATCAGATATTTATTGATTTATTTTGTTGTAATCAATAATCAGATATTTATTGATTTATTTTGGCGTGATCAATAATCAGATATTTATTGATTTATTTTGGTGTGATCAATAATCAGATATTTATTGATTTATTTGGTGCGATCAATAATCAGATATTTATTGATTTATTTGGTGTGATCAATAATCAGATATTTATTGATTTATTTTGGTGTGATCAATAATCTGATATTTATTGATTTATTTTGGTGTGATCAATAATCTAATATTTATTGATTTATTTTGGTGCGATCAATAATCAGATATGTATTGATTTATTTGGTGCGATCAATAATCAGATATTTATTGATTTATTTTGGCGTGATCAATAATCAGATATTTATTGATTTATTTGGTGTAATCAATAATCAGATATTTATTGATTTATTTTGGCGTGATCAATAATCAGATATGTATTGATTTATTTTGGCGTGATCAATAATCAGATATTTATTGATTTATTTGGTGTAATCAATAATCAGATATTTATTGATTTATTTTGGCGTGATCAATAATCAGATATTTATTGATTTATTTTGGCGTGATCAATAATCAGATATTTATTGATTTATTTTGGTGTGATCAATAATCATATTTATTGATTTATTTTGGCGTGATCAATAATCAGATATTTATTGATTTATTTGGTGTGATCAATAATCAGATATTTATTGATTTATTTGGTGCAATCAATAATCAGATATTTATTGATACGGGATGTCCCATCCACACTCTGATGTTTGTTCCTTGAAGTCTTTGATGGGAAATATTTTATATAATCGGTCGATGACTGTAGAGGCGGAGCTAGAGGCGGGGCTGAGCAGGCGAGGAGGCGTGTGTTGTGTGTGCTGAGTCTCGGAGCTGCCAATCAAACATCAACTCTCATTGGTCTGCGTTGCTGAATGGTGACGTCTGATTGGCTGTTAGAGGTAACTTTGCATCATTGCTCTCAGTAGTCAGGTGAGGAGAGGGAATGAGAGAGAGATGGAGGGAGGAGGAGGAGAGGGAATGAGAGAGAGATGGAGGGAGGAGGAGGAGAGGGAATGAGAGAGAGATGGAGGGAGGAGGAGAGGGAATGAGAGAGAGATGGAGATGGAGAGAGGAGGAGGAGAGGGAATGAGAGAGAGATGGAGGGAGGAGGAGGAGAGGGAATGAGAGAGAGATGGAGGGAGGAGGAGGAGAGGGAATGAGAGAGAGATGGAGGGAGGAGGAGGAGAGGGAATGAGAGAGATGGAGGGAGGAGGAGAGGGAATGAGAGAGAGATGGAGGAGGAGGAGGAGGAGGAGAGGGAATGAGAGAGAGATGGAGGGAGGAGGAGAGGGAATGAGAGAGAGATGGAGGGAGGAGAGGGAATGAGAGAGAGATGGAGAGAGGAGGAGGAGAGGGAATGAGAGAGAGATGGAGGGAGGAGGAGGAGGAGAGGGAATGAGAGAGATGGAGGGAGGAGGAGAGGGAATGAGAGAGAGATGGAGGGAGGAGGAGAGGGAATGAGAGAGAGATGGAGGGAGGAGGAGAGGGAATGAGAGAGAGATGGAGGGAGGAGAGGGAATGAGAGAGATGGAGGGAGGAGGAGAGGGAATGAGAAATATGGAGGGAGGAGGAGGAGAGGGAATGAGAGAGATGGAGGGAGGAAGAGAGGGAATGAGAAATATGGAGGGAGGAGGAGGAGAGGGAATGAGAGAGAGATGGAGGGAGGAGGAGAGGGAATGAGAGAGATGGAGGGAAGAGGAGAGGGAATGAGAGAGATGGAGGGAGGAGGAGGAAATGAGAGAAAGATGGAGGGGCCAGAGGAAAGAGATGGTCTGTCTGTCCGTCCATCCATCCGTCCGTCCATCCATCCATCCATCCATCCATCCATCCATCCTTCCATCTATCCATCCATCCGTCCGTCCACCCGTCCGTCCATCCATCCATCTGTCCATCCATCCCTCCATCTGTCCATCCGTCCGTCCATCCATCCATCCATCCATCCATCCGTCCATCTATCCATCCATCCATCCCTCCATCCATCCATCCATTCATCCGTCCATCCGTCCATCTATCCATCCATCCGTCCATCCATCCCTCCATCTGTCCATCCGTCCATCCATCCATCCATCCATCCATCCGTCCATCTATCCATCCATCCGTCCATCCATCCATCCATCCATCCATCCATCCATCCATCCATCCATCTATCCATCCATCCGTCCATCTATCCATCCGTCCATCCATCCCTCCATCCATCCCTCCATCCATCCCTCCATCCCTCCATCCATCCATCCGTTGTTGTCAGTCACGCTGTGATATGGATGTACAGTATTTCATGGCAGCCCGGCACACAGTAGTTTCTGCCACCAGACAGGACCCCTCCCCCCCTCCCCCAGTTTGTTATATTTTTGGGCCAATCCATGTTCACTCGGGACCAAAAAGTATTTTCTGTCCATGGCAGGGAGGGGGAGGGGCTTGCTCAGTGACCGCACTCGGGGTGTATGTGCGCCCCAACAATAAACGTCTCTTATCTGGTTGCTTTTGGTCTCTTAAACATCCAATTAAAAGCATTTTCATAGTCCTGGCCAAAGTCATTGCCCCCCCCTCCCCCCTCCCCCCCCCCCCGCATTTCTGTCCGATAACGCACGGCGGCACCCAGAAAATCGCCGCGATGAGGAAAATTTCAGCATTCTCTGGATTATTTCTTTGGTCTGTATCGGTGACACAAAAAAGTGGAGAAACAAAAAACCAAATCTGACCCATTCCACCCAAAACCCCCACAATGGACAGAATTATTGGCACCCCTCAGAATTGATAATTTACAGCCCCCCCCCCCCCACACACACACAACCTATATAAAAAACGAACAAATGTCCTTAATTGGCTACAGAATGTTCTTTGTGTTCAGCAGAGAATAGGTACAGGACCTCCCCTTTTCTGAGTCATCACTTGTCTCCACCCCCTACCCACCTCCAAGCACCATGCATTGTCTCCACCCCCTACCCACCTCCGAGCACCATCCCTTGTCTCCACCCCCTACCCACCACTGAGCACCATCCCTTGTCTTCACCCCCTGCCCACCTCTGAGCACCATCCCTTGTCTCCACCCCCTGCCCACCTCTGAGCACCATCCCTTGTCTCCACCCCCTGCCCACCTCTGAGCACCATCCCTTGGTTCCACCCCCTACCCACCTCCAAGCACCGTCCCTTGGTTCCACCCCCTGCCCACCTCCAAGCACCATTCCTTGGTTCCACCCCCTACCCACCTCCAAGCACCGTCCCTTGGTTCCACCCCCTGCCCACCTCTGAGCACCATCCCTTGTCTCCACCCCCTGCCCACCTCTGAGCATCATCCCTTGTCTTCACCCCCTGCCCACCTCCAAGCACCGTCCCTTGGTTCTACCCCCTACCCACCTCCAAGCACCATTCCTTGGTTCCACCCCCTGCCCACCTCTGAGCACCATCCCTTGGTTCCACCCCCTACCCACCTCCAAGCACCATTCCTTGGTTCCACCCCCTGCCCACCTCTGAGCACCATCCCTTGTCTCCACCCCCTGCCCACCTCTGAGCACCATCCCTTGTCTCCACCCCCTACCCACCTCCAAGCACCGTCCCTTGGTTCCACCCCCTACCCACCTCCAAGCACCGTCCCTTGGTTCTACCCCCTACCCACCTCCAAGCACCATTCCTTGGTTCCACCCCCTACCCACCTCCAAGCACCGTCCCTTGGTTCCACCCCCTACCCACCTCCAAGCACCATTCCTTGGTTCCACCCCCTACCCACCTCCAAGCACTGTCCCTTGGTTCCACCCCCTACCCACCTCCAAGCACCATTCCTTGGTTCCACCCCCTACCCACCTCCAAGCACCGTCCCTTGGTTCCACCCCCTACCCACCTCCAAGCACCATTCCTTGGTTCCACCCCCTACACACCTCCAAGCACCATTCCTTGGTTCCACCCCCTACCCACCTCCAAGCACCGTCCCTTGGTTCCACCCCCTACCCACCTCCAAGCACCATTCCTTGGTTCCACCCCCTGCCCACCTCCAAGCACCATTCCTTGGTTCCACCCACCTCCAAGCACCGTCCCTTGGTTCCACCCCCTACCCACCTCCAAGCACCATTCCTTGGTTCCACCCCCTACCCACCTCCAAGCACCATTCCTTGGTTCCACCCCCTACCCACCTCCAAGCACCGTTCCTTGGTTCCACCCCCTACCCACCTCCAAGCACCATTCCTTGGTTCCACCCCCTGCCCACCAATGTTCTTTGTTATGATTATTTTTATTTTTTTTCAATGGAGCTGCAGATATACATCAAAGGGCCCAATATATCCGCCGAACGATTGTCAGGGATACGGAGAGAAAACGGTACTTCGCACATAAGCACGGCGCAGATTTGGATGTGGTATTGATCTAATGTCAACAAAAAAAAAGAAAAAAGGTTTGCATGACACCATAGCCTTGATTAGTACCATCACAGCGAAACGCGGTCGCATCGAAGATTCCAAACAGGAAAACGAAAAATGCCGCGCGGCTCTCAGGCTGCTTAACCACCAGTTCTGACATTTTTCTCCTCATGCAGGCCATAGACGGGTCAAAAGCCGGCCATTTAAAAAAAACAAAAACGAAAAATCGGTCGTTCAATAGGCCGACGTTACCACCAACGGTAAAAAAAATCGGCCAATTTTCGTCCCGTCTACGGCCGGCATTTAATTACTTCTCTCCCTGCAGAGAGCTCCGCTATTATATTTTATATGAAAAGTCTTGCAGTTGCAACAATGTATCCATTTGTATCCATTTCTGCTACAAATGTTTTTATTTGGATACAAATAGATACATTGTTGCAACCGCAAGACTTTTCATATAAAATATAATAACGTACTGTAATTCTGCTTCTCTTTCTTTTTCTTTTTCCTCTTCTTTTCCTCTTCTTTTTCCTCTTCCTCTTCTTTTTTTTCTACTTCTTCTTTTTTGCTTCTTCTTTTTTCTTCTTCTTCTTCTTTTTCTTCTTCTTTTTCCTCTTCCTGTTCTTTTTTTTCTACTTCTTCTTCTTCTTTTTTGCTTCTTCTTCTTCTTTTTTGCTTCTTCTTCTTCTTCTTTTTTTCTTCTTCTTTTTCCTCTTCCTCTTCTTTTTTTTCTACTTCTTCTTCTTCTTTTTTTCTTCTTCTTCTTCTTTTTCTTCCTCTTCTTCTTTTTCTTCTTCTTCTTTTTCTTCTTCTTTTTCTTCTTTTGCTTCCTCTTCTTCTTTTTCTTCTTTTTTTTCTTCTTCTTCTTTTTCTTTTTCTTGTTTTTCTGCTTCTTCTTTTTCTTCCTCTTCTTTTCTTCTTCTTCTTTTTTTTCTGCTTCTTCTTTTTCTTCTTCTCCTTTTTCTCCTTCTTCTATTTCTTCCTCTTCTTCCAAGTCACGGCTTATGCGCAGATTTTTTTATCAGTAAAACGATCAGACGATTTGCCCATCATTGCCGATTTTTTTCCAACTTTACCGATAAAAAAATGTGCCAAAACCCCAAAAAACGGCCGACCAATTAACCCATTAACAGTGCGAAAATCGGCCGATTTTTTTTTTTTCGGCCACAAAATCAGCCGATTTTCGACCCATCTATGGCCTGCATTACGTGTAAAAAAAATCAGCATTTCCTAGAAAATCATTTGAAACCTCCGAGCGTTACATAGTTTCTGGAAGCAGAGGCCCTGGAGAATAAAATGGCGGGCGTTGCGATTGTTTTTAGGGCACGCAATATTTGCGCATGGGTTGATCAAATGCGAATGTTTAGGAAAAATACATTTTAATGACATTTTTAGCCAACGCAGGCACAAAATAATGCGCCAATTTTGGTCAAATACAAAAGATGATGTTACGCCAAGTAAGTAGATACCAAACATGTCATACTTTAACCCCTTCACGCCGACGCCTCCCGAGCCAGGAGGCGGGGTGGGGTTTAGGGTCATGTGACTGCCATGATGTGCTGTCATGGCGGTCACATGATCGGGAAAGGTCCCGTTCGAAAGAAGAGATCGGGACCAGGGGTGGACTGACCATTGGGGTACTTGGGTACTGTCCGAGGGCCTGGGGTTAGTAGGGGGCCCCATGAGATGCCCCTGGTACCTTTCATAGGCTTTTTTGGGTGTGGTTTGAGTGTGGGCAAGGACACAGGGGCCCCATGATCCCCTGTTGCCCGGGGGCCCCATGAGTTGTCAGTCCGCCCCTGTTCGGGACCTTTCCGAGAGTACCGGACATGTGTGCTGGGAGCGCGCAGGGCACACGCTCTCAGCACATATGTTCTTTCCTAATGTGTGGCCGCTCGGCGTCTAGGTCCAGACGCACATTTGTGTTCGGCCAACGTGAAGAGGTTAACCGCCTACCGACCGCCCTACAGGAGAAGTACTACTACAGGGCGGCAGGGATGCGCAAAATCACGTATATACACCGTGTTCCAAATGATTCTGCAGATGATATTTTTCTCATTTCCCTCAATAATTGATGTAAATAAGTCGGCAGAATTCTCAGGTGACAACTAGAAGAGGACAATTCACATTTTATTGAACAAACCTCCTAATGATAACAGGATTTTTGTTCCGGATTATTCCGCACAGGAAGTTTCCAAACACTTTTTAGGTTGTAAAGAACTGAAAATTGTCATTTGTTGTGTTTGCAGAAAATTTACTGAAATCAAAAGCTATTTCAATGCAACTTTTCCCAACATTGTAACTTTGTAAACATTTGAAGCGGTCCCGTTACATTGTAACATAGGAGCCCTTATCTGATAGCAGATCACAAGTCTGGCATCCATTGAACTTGGGAGTTTTTGGACAGTTTCTGCTTGAATTTGTTTGCAAGATGTCAGAATAGCCTCCCAGAGCTGCTGTTTGGATGTAAACTGCCTCCCACCCTCATAGATCTTTTGCTTGAGGATGCTCCAAAGGTTCTCAATAGGATTGAGGTCAGGGGAGGATGGAGGCCACACCATGACTTTCTCTCCTTTTATCCCCATAGCAGCCATTGATGCGGAGGTATTCTTTGCAGCATGAGATGGTGCATTGTCACGCATGAAGATGATTTTATTACGGAGAGCATAGTTCTTCCTTCTGTACCAGGGAAGAAAGTGGTCAGTCATAAACTCCACATACTTTGCAGAGGTGATCTGTACACCTTTGGGGCCCCTAAAGGGGCCGACCAGCTCTGTTCCCATGATTCCGGCCCAAAACATGACTCCACCACCGCCTTGCTGACGTCGCAGCCTTGTTGGAACAGGGTGGCCGTCCACCAACCATCCACTACTCCATCCATCTGGACCATCCAGGGTTGCACGGCACTCATCAGTGAACAGGACTGTTTGAAAATGAGTCTTCATGTATTTTTCTGCCCAATGCAGCCGTTTCTGCTTGTGAGCATTGGTTAGTGGTGGCCGAATAGAAGGTTTCTGCACAGTTGCAGGACTCTGGAGGACTCTACACCTTGATGTCCGTGGGACTCCAGAGGCTCCAGCAGCTTCAAATATCTGTTTGCTGCTCTGTAATGGGATTGTAGCAGCTGCTCTCTTGATCCGATGCCTGGATCTGGCAGAAATCTTCCTCAATGTGCCTTTATCTGCACCAACCCGTCTGTGCTCTGAATCAGCCACAAATCTCTTCATAGTGCGATGATCACGCTTACGTTTTCCTGAAATATCGAATGTTTTCATCCCTCGTCCAAGGCATCGAACTATTTCACTCTTTTTGGCAGCAGAGAGATCCTTTTTCTTCCCCATATTGCTGGAAAATGGTGCTCTGCTTAATAATGTGGAACGCCCTCCTTTAGTATTTATTCCTTCAATTGGGCTCACCGGCCAATCTAATTATCACAGGTGTCCCAGATTGTTTTCAGTGATCAAAAGAGCCCTGACACACAATGCCATCCATGAGTTACACTGAAAAACAAACTATTGCATCTTTGTGACACAAATAGAATTTGCAGAATAATTTGGAACAGGGTGTAGACGTGATGTTGTATTTCCGGGTAGGGGGCGCTCGCGCGCTCCCTACCATGCTGCTATTGGCTCCTCAGGATGTCAATCGCTGGGTCCCAGCTGCCGATTCTGATTGCCGGCGGAGCTGACAGAGGTGAGGTCTGTATGTAGACAACACAGGTCTCTCTCCTGCCAGCAAGGATATGCTGCTTTGTATCTCTCTGCACAGCGTGTCTCCCTAGTAACACAGCACACAGTTATCCCTTTGATGGCCCCAGATGTTAACCCCTTCCTGCCCAGTGCCATTAGTACAGTGTCAGTGCTTTTAATTAGCACTGGTCACTGTATAGGTGTCACTGGGGGGATGTCACTGACATCAAGTCAATTCCCCCCCAGTGTCAGAATGCCCGCCGCAGTCCCACTATAAGTTGCTGATCGCCGCCATTACTAGTAAAAAAATAAAAATCTCAGTATCTATCCCGCCATTTGTAGACGCTATAACGTTCACATAAACCAATTAATTTACACGTATTGGCGCACTTCGGTTTACTAATTTTTTCGCAATACGAACGGATTCATTGGTTTTCAATGAATTTCCAATTTTTTTTTAATCATGTCCCTGGACAGTATTTATGCCTTTAAAGTGCACTTTATAAAGAGTTTTGAACAGATAAAAGACTTTTTTAAAACTTTTTTCTGACCTCCGGAACGGATTAATTGATTTTTAATGCATTCCTATGGGAAACCGCGTTTTGGTTTATGAATTGTTCGCAATATGAAAAGTCCCGCGGAACAAATTAAATTCGTAAACCGAGTTACGCCTGTATTGGGATTTTTTTTTTAGTGAAGACACGAAGCAGAATACATTTTGGCCTAAATTTATGATGAAATTGTTTTTTTTTTTATTTTATTGTTGCTACTAGGGTCTATTGTTGCTTGGGTGGTATTTTGTTATGAGGGTCCACTGTTGCTGGGGGGGTCTATTGTTGATGGGGGGGTCTATTGTTGCTGGGGGGTCTATTGTTGCTGGGTGGGGTCTATTGTAGATGGGGGGATCTATTGTTGCTTGGGAGTCTATGGTTGCTGGGGAGTCTATTGTTGCTGGGGGGTCTATTGTTGCTGGCTGCAGGGGATGAATTTTACTGCTTTTCTTGTTATCAGGAACAAATTCCATACAACTTCTCTAAAAAGGGTGGTACTGGGAGGTGAGTAGGGGGTGGAACCAAGGGACGGTCCTCGGAGGTGGGTAGGGGGTGGAACCAAGGGACGTTCCTCGGAGGTGGGTAGGGGGTGGAACCAAGGGACGGTCCTCGGAGGTGGGTAGGGGGTGGAACCAAGGGACGGTCCCCGGAGGTGGGTAGGGGGTGGAACCAAGGGACGGTCCTCGGAGGTGGGTAGGGGGTGGAACCTAGGGACGGTCCTCGGAGGTGAGTATGGGGTGGAACCAAGGGACGGTCCTCGGAGGTGGGTAGGGGGTGGAACCAAGGGACGGTCCTCGGAGGTGGGTAGGGGGTGGAACCAAGGGACGGTCCCCGGAGGTGGGTAGGGGGAGGAACCAAGGGACGGTCCTCGGAGGTGGGTAGGGGGTGGAACCAAGGGACGGTCCTCGGAGGTGGGTAGGGGGTGGAACCAAGGGACAGTCTGAGGAGGTGGGTAGGGGGCGGAGACAAGAGGTGGCTCAGAAGGCGGGGGAGTTCCCCCACCTAGCCCTGGATAGTGGCAGTTAGAATCGTGTAATAGAGACGCAAACTACTGACGTGAATTCTGACTGTTCCGATTGGTCGCATCGGCAGTTTATTACACTCGGATACATTCAGATATGGATTTATTTCTCAGATCTCGTTGGGGCGTGACACCACCTCGCCCGTCCACTTTGTAAATTATAGATCAATACATTGTATCTAGAGAAAGGTTTAATAGCTCCATAACAACTCACCCCTGGGGAGTCCCTTATAAGAGATGAAAGGGGGACGATGTAAATCGTGGAGTGCAGATACGGGATATGGAAGAAGAATTCACGAATTTACACTCAACGGCCACTTTATTAGGTCCACCTGTTCAATGGCTCGGTAACACAGATTGCTAATCAGCCAATCACACGGCAGCAACTCAATGCATTTAGGCTTCTAGACGTGGTGAAGACAAGTTGCTGAAGTTCAAACTGAGCATCAGAATGGGGAAGAAAGGGGATTTAAGTGACTTTGAACGTAGCATGGTAGTTGGTGCCAGACGGGCTGGTCTGAGTAGTTCATAAACTGCTGATCTCCTGGGATTTTCCCGCACAACCATCTCTAGGGTTTACAGAGAATGGTCCAAAAAGGAGAAAATATCCAGTGAGAGGCAGTGGAGAAAAATGTCTTGTTGGGGTCAGAGGTCAGAGGAGAATGGGCAGACTGGTTCCAGATGATAGAAAGGCAACAGGAACTCCAATAACCCCTCGTTACACCCAAGGTATGCAGAATACAATCTCTGAACGCACAACATGTCCAACCTTGAAGCAGATGGGCTACAGCAGCAGAAGACCACACCGGGGGCCACTCCTGTCAGCTAAGAACAGGAAATGGAGGCTACAATTCGCACAGGATCACCAAAATTGGACTGTATACCCTGACTACGTCACATTGTAGCAAAGTGTCATATCTTCAGTGTTGTCACATGGAAAGAGAGAATCAAATATTGACACAAATGTGAGAGGGGGGACTCACTTCTGGGAGATACTGTATATATATATATACATTGTATACAGTCCGGGGGAGGGGGGACTCACTTCTGGGGGATACTGTATATATATATATACATTGTATACAGTCCGGGGGAGGGGGGACTCACTTCTGGGAGATATATATATATATACATTGTATACAGTCCGGGGGAGGGGGGACTCACTTCTGGGAGATATATATATATATATATACATTGTATACAGTCCGGGGGAGGGGGGGCTCACTTCTGGGAGATACTATATATATATATATACATTGTATACAGTCCGGGGGAGGGGGGGCTCACTTCTGGGAGATACTATATATATATATACATTGTATACAGTCCGGGGGAGGGGGGGCTCACTTCTGTGGGATACTATATATATATATATACATTGTATACAGTCCGGGGGAGGGGGGGCTCACTTCTGGGAGATACTATATATATATATACATTGTATACAGTCCGGGGAAGGGGGGGCTCACTTCTGGGGGATACTATATATATATACATTGTATACAGTCCGGGGGAGGGGGGCTCTCTTCTGGGGGATACTATATATATATACATTGTATACAGTCCGGGGGAGGGGGGCTCTCTTCTGGGGGATACTATATATATATACATTGTATACAGTCCGGGGGAGGGGGGGCTCACTTCTGGGAGATATATATATATATATATACATTGTATACAGTCCGGGGGAGGGGGGGCTCACTTCTGGGAGATATATATATATATATATACATTGTATACAGTCCGGGGGAGGGGGGGCTCACTTCTGGGAGATATATATATATATATATACATTGTATACAGTCCGGGGGAGGGGGGGCTCACTTCTGGGAGATACTATATATATATATACATTGTATACAGTCCGGGGGAGGGGGGGCTCACTTCTGGGAGATACTGTATATATATATATACATTGTATACAGTCCGGGGGAGGGGGGCTCACTTCTGTGGGATACTATATATATATGTATTATTATTATTATATTACACCATTAATATTGCTATCAGTAATCCGTTGTTATTATTTCTATTCTTTTACATCTTTTACATGTCTTTTCCGTTGCTGGGACTATTTCATCTCTTTTTACTCCGTATCACTCATCAGGGGTTTCCTTGATATATATTTCTTTGAATAAAGGTGTCACTGGTGTTGCAGTTGCAGCGCTGTAAAAGCACAGCCCCCGGTTACATGGTTTCTCATTACCAGGGTGCCATATGTTACTTTGTTGCTTTTACATATGTTGTATTTGATTTCATCTTCCAGTACTGTGGTGTGTGTTTGGCTTCGGGGCTCCATGAGACGGTGTCACCGGTGATATTAGCGCGGTGCGTAACATGTCATCTATTACAGGATGCCATAATTGGATCTTAATTCCCGTGTTTTTGGTTGAGGGATTGTATTTTCTCTGTAATTTGGAGATCCTCCTTCGTAGTTTGGTGAAATGTATGTAACCTCGGACAGTTCATATTGCGGTACAGCTCCGGCGCGGCCGATTCCTTGTTGCCGGTAATCTGGTGAACCCGGAACTGGGATTTGGAGGTGCTGGAGATGTCTACATGCCGAATCCCGTGTGCAGGAAGCTTTATGTAAAGTCAGCAATTCCTAACGTTCAACTTATTGCTCTGCTACTTCCCTGGAGGAATTGAACCTCCCGGCGCCGGCCGCAGGCTGCGCGGTGGGTGGGCCTTAATATAATATGCAGCCCTGTTAGAACGATTTACTGTGCTGAGAGCGCGCTCCCTGCATGCTCCATCCGGCGGGGATCGCTGAGCTCCTGCCGCATACTTGCGATCGGGAGCTTTCCAGTCATTTGACCGCTGAGACAGCCAATCACAGCGGTCACATGACCTGAAGGCACGCCTTTTAGTACCCTTAAAGGGCCAGGAGGCAGTTTGGCATCAGAGGATTAATGGATGTAGCCCCCTCCTAGTGTAGGAATCTGGGTACATTTCAGTTTTGACTCCTTCTGTAATCAGGGGAGCAGTAATTGTTTGGCCCGGTCTGCTCAGGGACTTCACAAGCTGAGAGTTTGATTGCTTCCCCCTGCCTCAGGAAGAAGCTTCGGGCGG